>NC_133657.1:164936047-165151504 GCF_009905375.1 Apium graveolens
CTCTTGAATCTGAGGTCTACTATCCTTCCTCAGCTGTCCAGTCTTCTGAAAATGATTCTTTTGAGCTCCATTCCCGGGTTTAAACTTCAGAAACTTTTGATTTTGACCTCCACCATTCTTTCCAAACTTCCCTCTAAACTTCGAACTTCCTTGCTCTTGCTCCGAGCTCTCAAACTTCCTTTTCCTACCTTCATTCTCTATTTTTATAGCTTCTCACTCCCCTTCCACTATCATTACCTTATGCACCAAGGCGTCATAGTTCTTGATTTCCAACAGTGCCACTTGACTCTTTATCCATGGACTAAGTCCCTGTTGGAACTTTTTGGGCTTTTTCGCCTCCGTATTCACATACTCAGTACAAACCTAGATAACTCCGAAAATTTTACTTCATATTCTGCCACTGACATATCCTCTTGTCTAAGATCCAAAAACTTCATATCTAACTGATCTTACACATAACTTGGCAAGTACTTCTCTAGAAACATCTCGGTAAACTTTTCCCATGATAAGTCATTTCCTTCATGCAAATCCTTTGAAGATTCCCACCAGAAACTTACCTCATCTTTAAGGTAATAACTCGCATACTTTGCTTTCTTTTTATCCTTAACTTCCGCTAACTCAAATGCTTTCTCCATTTCTCTTAACCACGACTGAGCTTTTATCGGGTCGACAAACCTAAGAACTATGGGGATGTATAGACTGAAAATGTTTGAAGTTTTCAACTTTAGCGGCTACGGGTTGTTGCAAAAGCTGAGCAACTCGGTTCATCATAGTGGTATCTTGGTTTAGTTCTTGGTCTTGGGTTTGAGTTTCTTCTTGGTGGTTTGGTGAGTTGGCCATTTTTACAAACCTGATTGAGCAATTATTTAGCAATTCGATATCATGGCCTTGATATATAACAACGACATTTTTACTACGAAATAACTTTAACGGGTTTTAAGCTTTACCCAATTTTGCACATGCAATCCTATTACTATATAATTCCTCTTCTCAATTGTGTTTTCACATGGCACAGTGTGACGCCCTCCAAACTCGGGTCAGAAGTTTGGGGCTCACAACACACACCACAATATATAAACATGTATATAAAATATTATATGCATTGACCCTTCTTTACACAACCACGGATCACAACATGTTAAAGTATGAAAACAAGCCACAACCATAACTTTTATTACATCGTACCAAATACCAACTAAATGAACTTACAACTGATAATGATATCATTCTTACAACCTTGCATAACAAATCTACAATATAAAGCTCCTGCTAGCCCGCTCCAACTTAACCTGGAATATTGGACTGGGAATTCTCGCTACCAACAATTTTCCTTTTCAACTGTTGAAAACATAGAAAGATTTGCAAGAGTGAGCTAACTAGCTCAGCAAGTCATAATAGCAATAACTGAGGTTAAACAATAAGCAATTGAAATGATTCAGAAGAATCAAGTTTCTGAATAAGCAATGATTAGAATTGGATATTCACTTTTCATTTTAAAAAAAAAACCAAGGTTAGGCTGCTGATTAGTCACGCACTAACCCCGAACAAGGCTCCCAACTTTGCTCTATATACTGTATCCAAGGCACGCATTGGCCTATTATGACCATGAATATGGTCCGACCACGAATCTGGTCCGACCACGAATCTGGTCCACATTTATAAAACCATCCAATTCTAAAATAATTCACTATAATAACCAATGTAATTCAATAAGCTGAATCGTAAACAACATTTATCTTGAAGCATAGGGTGATTAACAATACTATGAAGGTATAACAAGGAATTCAAAAAGATTGGCTTTCAATCAAGGAAAGAATCAGAAAGTAGAAGACCAAGGGTTCACGGGTTCAAGGATTGGTCTTCAGTTAAACAAGGAATAAGGTTTGGTGTATCAAGCAATTCAATATCAGAAATCAATATGTGGTAGATATATATTTGTGGAGTAGTATCGTATGTGTCTGGCTCGTATATGAGAATCCAACAATCAACGGTTTACGAAGAATAAGGCTTATGTCTCAAGATCAATAAGAATCAGGATTCAAGATTGAATAGTTTAAAGCGCTTGCAATATAAAACATGTGTTATCTTGAATAATAGCAACATGTTATGAGAAAGTTCGAAAATATTTGCAATATATTTTGAAGAAGGTTCAGAAGTATTTGCATTATTACCGATGATTTCCAATTTTACTTGTACCCATCTAACAGTTTTACTTTTCCATCACTTTCCTTCTTTTTCTATGCCTTGCTTTTATTCATCGATCACTTGCTTTCTTTTTTCTACACTTCAGTTCTATTTACTGATCACTGGCTTTCTTTTCTATGCCTCGCTTACTCTGCTAGGCATCACAAGAATCTATCGACACTCAATCTCATATTATTCTAATCGTCACATAGACGTCATAAGCTTTTATCTACCCTTCGTTTCACCTAAATCCGATTTACAGATAAAAAGTTATGACTAAAACAGTCAAACAATAACCACACAAGCATATAACACATTAATCAGATAGCACGTAGCACATAGCACGCAAGATATTCGATCAAAATAATTTTTTAAAGAAGATTCGGGGTCAAAATGATTTTTCAGGTATTTAATACGAATTTTTGAATATTTTTCGGAATTTAAACGGGAGCCCGAATCATTTTATAATTAAATGATAGGGTTCGAACACCCGAATCTGACTTTAAAATAATTTTATAATAATTATCGAGATTTGAAACTAATTTAAAATAATATTTTAAAGCTCAAACTATTTTTCAGGATTTTTAAATCAATTTTAAATAATTAAATCTAATTAAAATTAATTAATAACTAATTAAATTAATTAATAAATTAATATTTAATTAATTGACTAATTAAATAATTAATTATCAACTAAAATTAATTAATTAAATAATTAAAATTTATTTTTAAATTAAAAAGAATTTTCAGAAATTAAATAATCAATTTTTTTTAAAATTTTAAATAACTAAAAACAATTTCCGAAAATAATTTTATAAAAAAAAATACATTTTCTGAAAATAATAAAACAGAATTCCGATTTTTGAATTTTTTTAAATTGAAATCAATTTTTTAAAAGTTTTTAAAACAGATGTATTGAAAATGCAAGGCTTGCAAAATCTGGGGTACTAAACTGTAATTTCTTCAATTATCTTCCCCGGTCGCCGGAGATGCCATGGTCCTCGGCCTGAAGTTTTTCCGGCGACCTGGTTTTCTGCCCAGTTTTACACCAAATCAACAGGGTTTTGTTACCCTCGTTCCCAGCAACTCATTAATGCAGATTATTCGATCAAAACATTGTTAAATTATCCAGAAAATTCAGTCAAAGTTCCCGACGCAGCCGTTCTGTATTTTCCGGCGAGACTCGATTAGGACAACTCAGGAACCGTCTGTTAGCTAGCTATACATCATTCGATTGAGTTTTCCACGGTCTACATAATCATGCAATCTATTTCATCTAATAACCCCTAATAGAGAAACGCTTAATTTCGATTAAGAACATTCATATCAAGAACCCTAATTTTAAAATCCGAGAATCAAATATCAATTTCTATATGTTATTGAACTCATTTTTTGATATATAATATACCAAATTGACCAGAAAAATATTATCAACATGATGGAATTATCAAATCATATCAACAACATTAAGAACAAATTTTCATAATTTAATCTTTAATAAATTCAAAATAAAACAATTCAGTATGTAAAGTACCTTGATTTCTGCATCAAAATAGATGGTGGATTCAGAAAGAGGTTTTCGAGAGTTTCGTTTTGATATATTGCACGCCCGAATCGGAGTTCGATAACATCTCCATTTGTGCGATTGATTTTCAAGAACGCGGTATTAATTCGATGTTTTCTCTGTATTTTACGAGATTTTACTAACTTATTATGATTATACTAATAAGTAAAATAATAAAAGGATATATATATTTATGGAATATTGGATCGTGTTGGATCGATAAACTAGTTGCTTAGCCGCTAAGTAACTGCAAAAACGATCCGATTTGGTACCCGTATTGGATAATCATCCAAACCGGGCTTTTTATAAAACACTTTATAGGAAAATAATGTAATAATATCCCGTCTTTCAAGAATATGGGTTTCGTTTATTCACCGAAATGATTATCGTATCGAAAATCTTGCGCCGAGCCGCGCACGGGTCAAACCGTAATCCGGATTGAAAAAGTCAAAACACGGAAAATGTCCGGAATTACCAGATTAGGTTAGGAAGGAGTTTTCAGAAGAGTTTCGGGTTGTAAAAACGTATAGACGGTTGAAGTTGGACGATTCCCGGCTTTATAACATAATTTTCTATTTATTCAGAAAATAATTAATAAATTCATAATCAATATAAAATTATATAACAGTCCAAAAATTACCAGAAAAATATCGTAATTATCTATATTTTATTCTGGTCATAATAAAATTAACATACTTATACTTTACCACATATAAGCATCCACATATCCACACCAATCATCAGATAATTCACCAAAAATCACATAATAATAACATAAAAATCATTTATTGATAAAAATAATTACACGCAATATTCCGGATATTACATCATTCCCCCTTAAAAGGATTATGTCCTCAGAATCACACTAAGGATTAGATAAATATATATTCAAGTATCTCACTCCCATTTCCTCAGGTTGATCCCTCAACCTTACAACTTTTCATAAACGTTTACTCGCAGCATAACTCACTACTTAACAGCCTCTTGCTGACATCAAATTCTTTTAGTGCTCAAATAACTCAAATCAAGTCTCCATTTTATATATAATGGAGCTTAATTGCTTTTCCTGAATATATACATATAAACATCCTATGAACCAGCTATACGGTTGGCGGTGAAGCCAACTCACTTACACTTATCCTGCTTCTTTTACTGTCTCAAAAGGACCAGCATAACGCATATTAATTCTCTTCTCTTTCTATTTCTAGTAATTCGTGCTCATGAGCGTTTCCAATAGTTACTGGTTGTTGAACTTCATTCCCACATGTTTCTTTGTTCAATTAACCTAGTTTATAATCGCTTCCAATCGCATTCGAGGCTCCTTAATCGTTCTCTTAATCTTCTCGTCCATCTGCGAATGATATACTGGAACCATGTCGTATTCGATTTCTGACGTTCTCGATATTACTTTAGAATTAAGAATCAACTAGAAAATCTTGACTGGAAATGATTGACGCACAAACTTATCACCATATCTTATTTTCTTTGAATCACAATCGATTATATTTGCTGAGCGAAAATCTCTTACTACTTTAAAGGAAATACACTAGCCTGGAGGCATCACCTGTATATTCTAACCCATATTATTATTTATTTTGGTTCCCATAATTTCTCATACAAAACTGACTGCACTGCTTTCCCTTGACATCTAGTCACATATAACGTTTATTCTTTTTTATGCCATACTATCAAAAAGTCTTCTTTGACATCTATGTCTCGTATCATATTCTCGGAGTAGCTTGAATTCCTTGAGTTATCGATGTTTAGCCATATTCCTATCTTTTAGTTCCGCCTTACTTAATGCCCGTTCATCTAGGAGTGGTATATACTATTCTGGTTTGACATAATTCAACGTATTCTGAATACTCCTGTCAAATCTCAAATCAAACAATATTGATCATTTATAATCAATTTTTGGATCTGATGACGTACCACCCTTTCTTCAAGCAGCAACTAACCCACTTATTGGACGAACTGCTTGCAAAGAAAAGAGCAAGACTGGGTTTGGATAACCTATCAATAATAATTTAATTTACGCTTTCCTCACCTTTGGTTCTCAGGTGATTTCACTACGATATCTCTTGGCGAAATATATCTATCTTTATTTTTTGAAAGTCAACGGTTATTATAATCCATCTAGCCTTTGATGCTCCGTCCTAATTCTTGGGTAGGTATAACATTTACTTACATGTTTTTCCCATTTCCTCTTCATGTCTGGTCACTAGATATATTTTTTCAGCCCTCGGTATTTAATCGTACTCTTGGGATGCATTCCCTGTCTCAATTTACAAAGGTTTCCTACATTTTCCACCTTACTTATGTCTTTCATATTACCTATATCTTACCTATATCCTGCCATCTTGTAAGGTTCCCTTATCACCCCTTTTGATTCCACTTCTTTTCCTATTTCCGTTCTTCATTCTCATAGCTCATTCATAACCGAACTCTTGACATTAATACTCATTTTACTGTCATATCAAATTAGATATTAATACAAACTTTGATGCTCACACATCCCATTCCGAAGTAAACATCAATCATCTATATTAATACCACCTTCGATATTTAACAACAACCTAAGTATCAACATCAATCAGAAACTGAAATTAAAACTGTATCTCATACTTTATCCAAAACAGAAATACTTGGTAAATCATTTATTGTATGATTATCAAAACAATTTTGAAACAAGACGTCCTTTAATAGAACTTTGTTGCAGATGATAAAATCTCTTTGATGGTCTAATAAAACCCATATTGGTGTGATTAGTAATCTTTTCTTTATTCCACCTCCCTTCTTCCTTTCCTTCCTTCCTTCTCTTTGCTCTATCTTCAATCTTTAGTTCTTGAAAACATTTTTCTCACTTGTCCATACAAATATTTTTTTTCTTTTGTCTATTACAAAGACATATTCATCCAAGTAGAAACTCATACATTTGTAACAATTTCTGAATTCTACCGGCGTCCTTACTTTTCCCCACTTCCTTATTGCTTTGATTTGAAAGTCACATCAAAATTTGACTTAATCTAATTGGATTCGATTTCCATCTAACTGACCATTAATTGGTAAAATTAATCAATTAACTCACTTAATTGATCAATTACACCAAGTGATGACTAGCTAAATGAAATCAAAGACCAATTATATATTGTCGAATTGGCTGTAACAACCTCTTTCAAGAACCGAGATCACAACTATTTAGAGTATCAACATGAATATCAATAACACACGGAAGTATACTTTCTATTTTTAGGAGTAGGGTATTTTTCGAAAATTTGGGCAGCATCTCCTTTATATTATTGACTACCAATCGGACTCAAGCCGACACCAACAATCAATCACATAACCAACAACTAATCAAACAACCAACAATCAACCCTCAAATATTCCAACCCATTGCCACTTTCTAAACTCACCATTTCACCACCTCATGTAATATTAATCAGTACAACCCATGTCTCTAGTTCAACTGAAGATTATAACGAACAATTCTTATTATACCATACCTTTTTCTCATATTTTTTTTGATTATAACTGAATATCACTGCTGAGTATAATTACAAATTATTCTAAAATTCTTCTAGTTCATGTTTTAATTCAAGCTCTCTCATTAAAAATTCATCTATCCTTGACAATATACACTTGTTCTTATTAATTAACTTGTTCAACTTCTGATAACCAACACCTGGTCTCAACCAACACTCTTATAATCTTGTGAAAGAATTCCTTTGGTTTTAAATCATCATTTTTTTAAAATTGTTGCAGTCAAACCACCATACCTTATATTTTCCTTTATGTCTTTTCATAATGAACCTTCTTTGCTGACCCAGTTATAAGCATCAAATTTGCCGTAACTTACTTACTCGAGTGGGAAAGTCTAACCATTCCTTGATGAACGCACTCAAAGTTTATTCGTAACTAACATTTCTTTGATCTTGAATCTTCATGACAAATATCTCCCATATAATTGAGGTATGCTTCATCTTCACAACGTATCAATCGATTATCTGGTTATTATTAAGAATTTCTTTATTTGCTTCCGTTGTCCAATCAATCATTTGCCTTATCCGATATACGCAGCTTTACTTTCTTATTCCTCTAGTTAATTTACCTCATACAGTTCGTAACTACTCCAATTCACGCTAAAATCTCATACTTGTAACGTATCATGTGTACAGATTTCCACCTCTGATGTGATGTCCTCGCAACAATCCCGTTATTGGCATAATGGTTCTTCTCTGCACGTAAATGTCCCCCATTTATTGGCTTGCAATTATCTATACTCATCATATAACTCCATCTGTTACATGGGTTTATTTCACGTCCTTTTTAAAATATTCAAAGGATAGACCTTACACAAGAAGGAATTTGTGTATATGATTCTGATTGAAAACCTTTTATAAGGAATAAGAGTACAAGGAAATAATCGGAAAGATCCATGAATTAAGAAATCACAATTTAAGAGGACATAATGAATGATGATTTGGATATGAGTGAGACAACCATATTTGTACTCAAGATGACCAGTCTTTCATACTATTTGGCATGCAACATATGATTAGGTGGCGTCCCACCAGAATCTTTGTCATTTCGACAAAGCGTCACACCATAACATTATTTGTCTCAATCAGAAAACAATATTTTGAAGGAGGAGTGATTTGAAAGGGATTCAACAATCACCTTATAAAGCTGATCATGAATGAAGTTCACATTTTACTCGAGATTTGTAAGGATTATAGGAAATAATGATATCATTGGTCGTCATCCATATTTCATCTATTTATAGCTTCAATGCTTGTCCAATTAATAGATCCCATTAGTCATATATCAACTTTAGAAAGTTCTCAGAAATGCTTTCTTGAATCGATCATTAGAGTAATTTCCCATTTATTAGGTCTTGTATCTTTAGCGTCACGTTTCCACGTTTAATATTTCTATAATTCGACCCTATTTGCACTCTTTACGAGATTTACAATCACAACTTCAAATTCCTCTTACACTACTGATCATTCAACATATCCACTCCTTTGCTAATAACATTCTTCATTTAGAAAGTCTGGAGATTTCCTTAATCTTCTTTGCTCGTACTCGGCTTCTCGTGAATCGACGTATTCTTCGAACTCTAATCGTCTCAGAAATTGGATGAACAGTTACTCCGTACATTGGTTCTGTCGTTAAATTTATCAAACAAGATTTGCACTCTTCTATTAGGAACAAACAAATCTTCTCCGTAATAGCGGGTCCACTTGGCCTTCTAAACGAACCATACTAACTTCTAGAACAAGTATTCTTCTGGATAATCTGAATCTTATAACAAACAAGTAACTCAAGTAGTAGTTTGACAACCACGTTTTTAAAACTTATTTTGTTCCAAGGAATTTTAGAAAAAAATTGTTAGGAAAATCTCTTTTGAAAACTGTTTAAAATTTTAAAAATTGTTCACCTGGTTGTCATTACTATATGAGTTGGTTGTCGTCCTTCTCAACCACTACAAGGTATCAAATTAAAGAAACAATAAGATAAAAGCTCATTCATCTTCGTATATCCTCTACCCCTTATTGGGTCCATTTTGCCTTCCCTAGTCGACAAAAAATCCAGTTACTGTTGCATGTTATCTTATTCGTAACTTCACTTCTAATCTTCCATATTAGTAACACTCACATCATCATCTCTTACGATTACTAAGTATAACAGGTCTATCCAGTAATCATTAAATCCATTTTATAAAATATGGTCGACTAATATCACATCACATTACTACTATACGTATCATGATTGATCATAACATCATCACCAATTCCAAGAAAGCTCTCGATATCCAATCTTCTCAATTCCTTTAAAATCTATCTAGCTCACTTGACAAGATAATCATAGGTGACATACTTACTAGTAGCTCCATATAATCTGGTAGCAGCTATTCTCCGAAACAAACGAATCTTCTCTCTAGGTTTCTTCTCACTCTTCTTAATACCTCGTGTACTCACCATATGCTGTAGTTCTCGAATCCATCCTCATAGGTGTCGTTACTTCATAAGACGAGTTTTAAACTGATGGTATAGAATAAGGTGTAGGGTAGACAAAAAAGATGCACTCACAGCTGAATATCCGATAGAACCAGAATTAACATCTGGGGGATTCTCGAATATGTAGTCTCGCATTAGGGAATGGGATAATAGCGTGAAAAGGGTGCAATCGCCGCAACAGGATGTGACATGGCTAACACCGGTGGATGAGCAGGGCGTGAATCAGATGACAATATTCCGACTAAAGGCTCTGAATGATCAGACAATCCAGGGATAAAATAATCTTCCATCTCCGCCATCTGAAAATCGCGTCACTAGATAAGGATGTCAAATCTCATCACAGATCTCACTAAAACCTACTATTTGGCCGCACTCAACCTCTCGACGTTCTATTTCTCTATTTCTTAATTCTAATCTTACCCTCTACCCATTTCCGACAATCTAGGCTTATTTCAGTGACTTATAACCTGTAGCTCTGATACCAATCTATGACGCCCTCCAAACTCGGGTCAAAAGTTTGGGGCTCACAATACACACACCATAATATATAAACCTGTATATAAAATATTATATGCATTGACCCTTCTTTACATAACCACAGATCGTAACAAGTTAAAGTATGAAAACAAGTCACAACCTTAACTTTTATTACATCGTACCAAATTCCAACTAAATGAACTTACAACTGATAATGATATCATTTTTACAACCTTGCATAACTCATCTATAATATAAAGCTCCTGCTAGCCCCCTCCAACTTAATCTGGAATACTGGACTGGGAATTCTCGCTACCAACAATTTTCCTTTTCAACTGTTGAAAACATAGAAAGATTTACAAGAGTGAGCTAACTAGCTCAGCAAGTCATAATAGCAATAACTGAGGTTAAACAATAAGCAATTGAAATGATTCAGAAGAATCAAGTTTCTGAATAAGCAATTATTAGAATTGGATATTCACTTTTCATTTTTTTAAAAAAAACCAAGGTTAGGCTGATGATCAGTCACGCACTAACCCCGTGAAAGGCTCCCAGCTTTGCTCTATATACTGGATCCAAGGCACGCATTGGCCTATTATGACCACGAATCTGGTCCAACCACGATTTTGGTCCACATTTATAAAACTATCCAATTCTAAACAATTTACTATGATAACCAATGTAATTCAATAAGCTGAATCGTAAACAACATTTATCTTGAAGCATATGGTGATTCACAATACCATGAAGGTATAACAAGGAATTCAAAAAGATTGGCTTTCAATCAAGGAAAGAATCAGAAAGTAGAATACCAAGGGTTCACGGGTTCAAGGATTGGTCTTCTGTTAAACAAGGAATAAGGGTTGGTATATCAAGCAATTCAATATCAGAAATTAATATGTGGTAGATATGTATTTGTGGAGTAGTATCGTATGAGTCTGGCTCGTATATGATAATTCAACAATCAATGGTTTATGAAGAATAAGGCTTATGGCTCAAGATCAATAAGAATCAGGATTCAAGGTTGAATAGTTTAAAGCGCTTGCAATATAAAATATGAGTTATCTTGAATAATAGCAACATGTTATGAGAAAGTTCGAAAATATTTACAATATATATTGAAGAAGGTTAAGAAGTACTTGCCTTATCACTGATGATTTCCAACTTTACTTGTACCCACCTAACAGTTTTACTTTTCCATCACTTTCCTTCTTTTTCCATGCCTTGCTTCTATTCATCGATCACTTGCTTTCTTTTTTCTACACTTCAGTTCTATTTACTAATCACTGGCTTTCTTTTCTATACCTGACTTACTCTGCTAGGCATCACAAGTATCCATCAACACTCAATCTCATATTATTCTACTCGTCACATAGACTTTATAAGCTTTTATCTACCATTCGTTTCACCCAAATCCGATTTAAGGATTAAAAGTTATGACTAAAACAGTCAAACAATAACCACATAGACATATAACACATTAATAAGATAGCACGTAGCACATAGTACGCAAGATAATCGATCAAAATAATGTTTCAAAGAAGATTAGGGGTCAAAATGATTTTTTAGGTATTTAATACGAATTTTTAAACATTTTTCGGAATTTAAACGGGACTCCGAATCATTTTATAATTAAATAATAGGGTTCAAACACCCGAATATGACTTTAAGATAATTTTATAATAATTATCGAGTCTTGAAAATAAATTAAAATAATATTTTAAAGCTCGAACTATTTTTCAGGATTTTTAAATCATTTTTAAATAATTAAATCTAATTATTAAATCAATTAAAATTAATTAATAACTAATTAAATTAATTAATTAATTAATATTTAAATTAATTGACTAATTATATAATTAATTATCAACTAAAATTATTAATTATTTAAATAATTAAGATTTATTTTTAGATTAAAAATAATTTTCAGAAATTAAATAATACATTTTTTTTGAATTTTAAATAACTAAAAACAATTTGTGAAAATAATTTAAAATAAAAGAAAATACATTATCTGAAAATAATAAAACAAAATTCCGATTTTTGAATATTTTTAAAATTGAAATCAAATTTTTAAAAGTTTTTAAATCAAAAGTATCGAAAATGCAAGGCTTGCAAAACCTGGGGTACTAAACTATAATTTCTACAGTTATCTTCCCCGGTCGCAGGAGACGCCATGGTCACCGGCCTGATGCTTTTCCGGCGACCTGGTTTTATGCCCAGTTTTACACCAAATCAACAGGGTTTTGTTACCCTCGTTCCCAGCAACGCATTCATGCAGATTATTCGATCAAAACGTTGTTAAATTATCCAGAAAATTCAGTCAAAGTTCCCGACGCCGCCGTTCTGTATTTCCTGGCGAGACTCGATTAGCACAACTCAGGAACCGTCTGTTAGCTAGCTATACATCATTCGATTGGTTTTTCCACGATCTACACAATCATGCAATCTATTTCATCTAATAACCCCTAACAAAGAAACACCTAATTTCGATTAAGAACATTCATATCAAGAACCCTAATTTTAAAATCTGAGAATCAAACATCAATTTTTATATGTTATTGAACTCATTTTTTGACATATAATATATCAAATTGACCAGAAAAATATTATCCACACAATGGAGTCATCAAATCATATCAACAACATCAAGAACAAATTTTCATAATTTAATCTTTAATAAATTCGAAATAAAACAATTTAGTAAGTAAAATACCTTGATGTCTGCATCAAAATAGATGGTGGATTCAGAAAGAGGTTTTCAAGAGCTTCGTTTTGATATATTGCACGCCTGAATCGGAGTTCGATAACATCTCCGTTTGTGCGATTGATTTTCAAGAACGCGGTATTAATTCAATGTTTTCTCTGTATTTTACGGGATTTTACTAACTGATTATGATTATACGAAGAAAATGAAATAATAAAAGGGCTATATATATTTATGGAATATTGGATCGTGTTGGATCGTTTTGGATCGATAAACTAGTTGCTTAGCTGCTAAATAACTGCAAAAACGATCCGATTTGGTACCCGTATTGGATAATTATCCAAACCGGGCTTTTTATAAAACACTTTATACGAAAATATTATAATAATATCCCGTCTTTCGAGAATACGGGTTTTGTTGATTCACCGAAATGATTATCGTATCGAAAATCTTGCGCCAGGCCGCACACGGGTCAAACCGTAATCCGGATTGAAAAAGTCAAAATACGGAAAATGTCCGGAATTACCAGATTAGGTTAGGAAGGAGTTTTTGGAAGAGTTTCTGGTTGTAAAAATGTAAAAATGGTTGAAGTTGGACGATTCCCGGCTTTATAACATAATTTTGTAATTATTCAGAAAATAATTAATAAATTCATAAATCAATATTAAATTATATAATAGTCCAAAAGTTACCAGAAAAATACCGTAATTATCTATATTTTATTCTGGTCATAATAAAATTAAATACTTATACTTTACCACATATAAGCATCTACATATCCACACCAATCATCAGATAATTCACCAAAAATCACATAATAATCACATAAAAATCATTTATAGATAAAAATAATTACACGCATCATTACGGATATTACACACAGGGTATGATTTTGCGAAATGTTAGACACGGTTATATAGAAACATGGTATGCAAAACAGTTTATAAAGATTTCCAGGGTTCACAACAAGGTATATGATTTATTCAACAGGCCAAGGGTACATAGATAAAAGGTCTGATTACATCAAGTTTTGAAATAAGGTACAATAACATAACAGGGTTAAACAGAGGAAAAACTGGAAAACATCCCCATATCTACCCCTAACTTCTAACAACAGCTACGACAATACCAAATTCTGAAATACAACACATCATAACAAATGAAAAAGGGATCCCGACATCTGATCAAGTATCCCAAAGCCTACTGGCGCTGAAAAGTAACAAAAACTGTGGGCTCCACCGTCTCAATGCAAACTTTCCACTTATCCTCCACTACTGAAGTCCTCTGCCTAGACTTTCGAGCTAGCCTATCCACCACAGCTCCCAACTCAGACATGCGGGAGTAAACAAAGTCTCGATCCTGGGCTAACTTGCCACCAACACTAACATGCACAATCTTAGGCATCTCAGACTCTGACTTAGGGGCTGGGGTCTCTGACTCTGGCCTCAAGGGTGATACCTGCATAGGAATCTCACTACTCTCAAATGTATCCTCCTCCTGATCTTAACTCACATACACAGGCTCCTTTGAAGAGGGTGGAGTAGAGCCCACTGGGGTACCTGTCAAACTAACCTCTGAGTCGGAATCACTACCACTACTGGGATTCTGAGAGAAAACATAAGACAACAACCAAGAAACATCGTTAGGGCTAAATAAGACTTCCGACTGTCTCGCACCCTAACTCTAGTTACCACTTTAACCTATTCACTTTTCTTAGAATATACCTAATAGTCTAACTCAACTCTATATGAGTCGAACACTCTCGCGATATAGATATATACCCAAAATACCCTTTTATCCTAACTTGTCTCAGGGACTAGATCCCGTAGCTCTGATACCAAGTTGTGACGCCCTCAATCTCGGGGTTAGGAAATAAGGACCCACACACCATTAAACTAACAATAAATAAGCATAAACCCCAATTAACTAATAACAGGATCTAAACAGGATTAAGTTTGAGATAAGATTACAACTACCAAACAGATAATATATATTACAACCCAAAATAATATTTAGTTTACACAATCGATTTCGACTTGGAACCGACAGATAACCCATTGTATCCTTATAACTTTCCAACTAAAGCGCTTGCTCACACATCCTATACTACCTGCTCTGGCATCTGGAAGCCTACGACACGGTAGGGGCCACCAGGTACGCTCTTACGAGCAGTGCCCCTAAGTCTGGCCATCTTCTCGCTTAACTGCCATGGTTAGAACAAAGCAAAATATATGAGCATAAAAAGCTCATCAAGTAACTATATGACAGTTCTATGATGCAATAATAACAATTATCCAAAACCTCTTTTAAGGCATTCTACTTTAAATCTCTAGGTGGCAGATTTCTGCCTTTGGGCTATGAAAGGCTTATGAAGAAAGGTTTGGGCTTTGGGGAATCAAGGCACAAGATAGGTTGAAAGCCGACATTCATCACAAATCATTAACATGATCTCAAGGATCTTTCAAGTGGAAAGCAAGAATATATTCAACTCTGGAAATCAATTATATGATTGATAACAATATCAGAATAAGAATCAGGGTTCTCAAAGTTGTATGCTAAATAATAACACAATCAACTTTTCTCAAATCATTTCAAATCATTTAATTTTCAAAGAAGCAATTGCTAAGGCAATGTATTCAATATCTTTTATAAAGCGATGGGGAACCCTTGATTGGACTACTTTAACTTTCATAAATAAAAATACGAGTGATCAGCCCGTACCGACCTCCATCTGATCGTTAAGGTACCTATGGCATAATTTCAGCCTTAAACTGGACTAGCCCCGCTAGTGTCTTATATGAATGGACTAGTCCCACTAGTTTCTTACGTCTCAATCCAATCCATCAGGAATTCATTTGGAAAACCTTGCATTGGAAAAGAAAGGTTTTACTAAGTTCATTTTATCGTTACCAAGAATACGAAATCATTCGGACTCTTTCAAGTCGAAACTCATTCTTAAGTTCAATTTCAAGAAGCACTACGCCATAGATTGCATGCTGCAACCCTTTATCCTGGGGTTGCAAAGAAAAGTGTAATAGTAGCCTTCTAAATAAATATCTATCGCAACCCATCTTTTTTGATGTTGCGGTATAGTTACAATATGTTACCAAAGTGGCATATATATAAAGATGATTTTTTTAATTTAACTAGTTAATAATTATTTACATAGAAATGAAATAATAATTGTTAGATATATTTGAGATGTCATGTCTAATATGATTCATGTTTAGTTTTCAGATCTTAACAAACAGGACATATCAGGACTTACTGAAATCAGGACTTACTGGAAGTCAGAACTTAATATCAGAACTTAAGGTCATATCAGAACTTAAGTGCAGGAAGACTTTCATATAAGGAAGGAAGCTGATTTACAGTAGAAGATCGAGAATAAAACAAAAGAAGATATACATGGCAAGAGTTAGAAGACTGGAAGACTTGTAGAAGATATCTGATTGATATATTTTAGGAGACAAAATTATATTCCATATCAATTAGAAGTTATCTTATAACTGTGTACTATATAAACACATATTTGGGTTTACACTATATGTGTTATCATTATCGAGAAGATTATACATTGTAACCTAGCAGCTCTTAGTGATATTTGTTCATCACTGAGAGAGAACAGTTCCATTGTAACATAGTTTATCTTATTGAATATATCTGTTTACTGTTACTTGTGTTTGAAATCGATTTGATTGTATTAAACACTGTATTTAACCCCCTTCTACAGTGTTGTGTGACCTAACAATTGGTATCAAAGCTTATCTGTTAACACATATACAGTAAAGATCCAAACAATCATGTCTAAAGAAGCACGAACTCCAACCAAGCCCACCAAAACTGAAGAAACTCAAAAGACTCAAACCCACAGTCGATATGAGACTATTAGGGTTCCCATACTGAGACCTTCTGAGTATCCCATATGGAAAGTGAAGATGGCTATGTTTCTGGAAGCTACGAATCCAGAATACCTTGATAGAATTAATGAAGGACCACATAAGCCTACCAAGCTCTCTGTTGTAGTTGCTGATCAACCAGCAAAGACCATACCAAAGGAGAAAGGTGAGTACACAGCTGAAGACATCTCATCTATTGCCAAGGATGCAAAGGTAAGGCATTTGCTGCATAGTGCTATTGATAATGTCATGTCAAACAGGGTAATACATTGCAAGACTGCAAAGGAGATATGGGAAGCTCTGGAGACAAGATGCCAGGGAACTGATACAATCAAGAAGAACAGGAGGACTATACTCACTCAAGAGTATGAGCACTTTGACTCAAAAGCTGATGAGTCATTAACTGACTTATATGACAGGTTTGTCAAACTCTTGAATGATCTGTCACTGGTGGATAAGGAATATGATCTTGAAGATTCAAATCTAAAATTCCTTTTAGCTCTTCCTGAAAATTGGGAATTGAAGTCCACTACCATAAGAGACAAATATGACCTTACTGAAACTACTCTTGATGAAGTTTATGGTATGCTCAAGATTTATGAACTTGAGATGGATCAAAGGAGCAAGAGGCATGGAAGAAAGTCAAGGACCGTTGCTCTTAAGGCTGAGGAGGAATCTCCTAAACTTGGTGCCTCAAAAGGGATAAAGGAAAGGTTCTCATCATAAAGTCTGATTCAGAGTCATCATATTATGATAATGATGATTTAGAAACTGAAAGCTTATCTGAAATGGATGCTGATGAAGAGATGATAAAATTGTGTGCTCTTATGGTGAAGGGTATCATAAAGATGGCCTATAGGAAATTCAGAAAGGGAAAGAAGTTTTCCAGGAAAGGTGTAAGTTCTGATAAGAAAGGGTTCAGAAAGTCTGAAGGCAAGGGAGGAAAGTCTGATAGAGGAGACAACTCAAATGTCAAATGCTACAACTGTGGTGAAAGAGGCCACATATCTCCTGACTGCAAGAAAGGAAAAAGTGATAAAGGCAAGGCACTTGTCACAAAGAAGAAAAGCTGGACAGACACTTCAGATTCTGAACATGAGGTGAACTATGCCCTGATGGTAAATGCTGATAGCAGTCCTGAAACTGCTGAATTGAAGGTACCTCAAACAACTTATACTTTTCATACTGATGATATTACTGAGTTGAGATTATATCTTAAAACCATGTTTATTAGTTATAGAGATCATACTTTAACATGTGCAAGATTAACATCTGAAAATTCTGCTTATTAAAAGAGAAATGATTATTTAGAAAATGAGTTAGTTGTTCTTCATCAAACTAAGAAAGAAAAAGATGATTCTTTATATGTTAGAGATGAAGTATTAAAATTGAATGAATCTCTAAAAGCTGACTTAGAAAAAGAAAGAGAGATTATCAGAACTTGGACTAACTCTGGCAGATCAACTCAGAATTTATTAAGTAGTGGAAACTGGAAAGAGGGCTTAGGTTATGGAGATGATAAAAGTGAAAAAGGAACTAAACAAATTGAGCCAATTGTTGTTAAAAAGACTGCCAAGCCTAAGGTAAATCCTGTTAAGTTTGTAGCTAAAACTGTAAAGTCTGATTCTGAAAAGATGAAAGAGTCTGTGACAGAATTTAAGGACAAGTCAACTTCTGACAAATTAGAACAGGATAAACCAGCTCAAGTAAACATAGACTTAATGACAAAGAAGCAGTTTAAGCATAAGCTGAAAGAGATTAGGAATGTCAACAAGGTAAAGGAAGCTAGGAAAAATAGGAATGGAAAGGAAGGTGTGAACAAAAGCAATAATTATATGCCTATTCCTAATGCTCCTAGAAAGAAATGTTATAACTATGGAAACTCTAACCATCTTGCTTCTTTTTACTGGAAGAATAAAGATATAAACTCTTTACCTTCTAGATCAGGAGTTAAGAGTCAGTCTGTCAGGTTTAAGCCACAAAATCCTTGTTTTCATTGTGGTAGTTTATGGCATTCCAATTATACTTGTAAGGAATATCATAGTCTGTACTATGATTATTATCAAATAAAACCTTTTTTTAAAGAAAGTTACTTTAATTCCTTCTAGTGTAAAGTCTGATATAAATTCTGATAAACATCATGTTAGCATAAACTCTGAAACTAAATCCGCTGCAAATGCTAACAAACTTAAAAGGCCAAAGGATCAAAGCAAGTCTGGGTCCTTAAAACTAACCATTAGTGGTCTTTGTGATTGCAGGGCAACATGAAAGATATCCTAGTGCTGGACAGTGGATGTTCAGGATATATGACTGGAAATAAAGCCCTGCTATCAGACTTTGTGGAGAAAACTGGCCCAGGAGTTTCTTATGGAGATGGTAACATGGGAAAAACTCTGGGATATGCCAATATCAATCTTGGGAATGTCATCATTGAAACAGTAGCTCTTATCTCAGGACTTAAACACAATCTGCTAAGTGAGAGTCAAATCTGTGACAGAGGTTATCATGTGGATTTTTTTGAAGAACTGACACGCCCCCAACTTGAAAATTCATATTATGCAAATCATTACAATAGATAACAAAAGAAAGTAAATACAACCGAATCCAAGATCTTACAGTTTAGGGTTTGGAACAGCCCAACACTATTAACTATTACAACCTGATTTTTAATATCGAGTCCTCACACAAAACTATCTCTTATTCTACCTGAGCTCGAACATACGCATCGGCATCACAAGTCTTACGTGCTGTCTGCTTGAATCTAACCATAGCTGCTAGCTGTAATATCAGGATGAAAGCAAGTAGTGAACCAAATGCTCAAAAAGTGCTATACAATACAATACAAGACATAAATCAAGATATAAGAATAACTATGTGAAGGTAGATTTATTAATAACAAGAGATGAACTTTTGAGTGATGGCATCATTTATTTAAATCAAAACATTTCCAAAACCATTCCTTAATCAAAAACCATTTTATGACGCTACAGATTACAGCCGGTGATCAGCCGCGAAGTAATCCCGAACTTCGCTGGGTTCTAAAACATTAATGGGATCCCTAGGCAACTTTTAAGCCTACAATTTAAGTGCGGAAAGGCTTGTGTCTCAGTCCAGATCCACTATTTAAAGAAAACATTTATCCCCCTTTGGGACTGAAAATCCAAATTATTAATCATTTCAAAAACTGATGCCGATTGACAATTAATTTCTTAAACAGTAAACATCTTTATCAAGGGTTATAGATCCACTTTGAAATATTGGGAATATATCCACTAGGGTCATGATCCACTAGACTTTACTTTATCAGGGTAATTGAAAGGTTTCTATTTACAAGGACTTTGACAAGGAGATTTAATAAGGCTATCGGATAATATGAAAGAGTAATGCCAAACTAGGCTTAAAGCAATGGTTTCAGATAAGGTATAGGTATTAAAATACAAAGAAGGTGAGCATCAATGGTTCCAGGTACGACATTGGTATTAAATACGAAGAAAGTGATCATCAGCTCAAGGTATAACAGGGTATTATGTTTTAGGGTAAGGATAAGGTTATCAAACAATCATTAATAATCTTTAAGGAATGACTGGCTTTTAGGCTTCAAGCTGAGGATATTGGGTGTGACTTACACATGGTTCAACATCACAATTACTTGGGTATACTAGCATAATATGACATTTTGATCTACTTGCATAAAAATCTTCAAATAAGGTTAAATTACTTGCAATAGACACTTGAGGGTTCATGTCATTTCTATATAATACGAAGATAGATTTGAAAACCACTTGGTTAATATATATCAAGGTAAATCAGAATACTCGCATCATATATAGGAACTAGTTATCACACACTTGTAGTGTAAATGAGAAGAAAAACAAGTTGAATCACTTGCCATGAAAAAGGCTGGACTGGACTGACAGGTAGGAGTAACTGAAAGCTTTACTCGACCATTCTGGCAAGTTTAACCTCGTCTCGAGATCCTACACAAATAATAATAACCTCATTATAATTTATTCGCACCAACTAATGAGTTTTGCAAACCGAATTTAAACACAATGGCACTTAGGCCTATATACACGCAATTTCTAATCACCTTATAAGCATAATAGTACACATAACCACATATGCTCACATACCATATTTAAGTACCAAATAATATCACACACGCCATATTGCGACACTAGGCTTGGATGATCTCACTCCACATACTTAAGTCACTTGGTCGCTAAACTAGACAAAATCTCCAAATTTTGGCTTCCTAACTCGAAGTGCCTTTACTAAACCGTCAAATTCCTATTGACCCTAACTTGGGCCTTTCACTCTAATGACTTTATTCTATCTTGAAACTATGGTGGTCAACCTAGGCCTCACTCATAAGTGCTCTAAAACTATGTGGTAAGTGAAGGTGCTTATTATGGTAAATTTCAGAATGACATCTAAGGTTTGTTGGGTGCATTTGACACTCTTACACTTCAAGTTTACCTCCAAAACTTCTACACTAGACTCTTCTGATCATAAGGCAACTCCCAAACTTGATGTGGCTCAAGGGCCTAGCTTGGGCCTCCCTAGGACTAAGCTTAAAGTCCATGATTCCCCTGTTTTTTCTGGGCAGAAAAGGTCTTGACTTGAACTAACTTGTGACACAATATTCTTACTCAAATCCTATGAACTATGGCTGGAAAAACTCCTCTGACATTCCCTCTAACTAAGGCCCAACAGGGCCTAATGAGGGCCTATCTATGACATGGTCAAAACTCTAATCTCCAATTCTAATTTGTGAAATTCCTTATTTATCCCTTCGAGTACTGATAACACATTTAACTTTTCCTTCCGAATCAATGCGTCTGCTACAAAATTCGCTTTACCGGGATGATAATTAATCGAGCAGTCGTAATCCTTGATCAATTCTAACCATCTCCTTTGCCTCATATTAGGTTCCTTCTGTGTGAATATGTACTTCAAACTTTTGTGATCCGTGTAAATCTCACACTTTTCTCCATACAGATAATGTCTCCAAATTTTCAAAGCGAAAACTATGGCTGCTAGCTCCAAATCATGAGTAGGATATTTCTGTTCGTGTGGTTTCAATTGCCTTGACGCATACGCAATCACCTTATCGTGCTGCATCAGAACACATCCTAGTCCTTTATGACAAGCATCGCTATAAATTACAAAATTCCCTTGATCTTCTGGAAGTGATAAAACAGGTGTTGTGATTAATCGTTGCTTCAATTCCTGAAAACTTTCTTCGCACTTGTCGTTCCATATAAACTTTTCATTCTTCCGTGTAAGCTTTGTCAATGGTGTTGCAATCCTTGAAATTTTTTGAACGAATCAAAGATAATATCCCGCTAATCCCAAGAAACTTCTTACCTCGGTGGGTGTTCTCGGTCTTTCCCAATTAGTAATTGCCTCAATCTTTGCTGGGTCCACTTTGATCCCTTCATTACTGACTATGTGTCCTAAGAACTGAACTTCATGTAGCAAAACTCACACTTCGAGCATTTAGCATATAACTTTCTTTTCCTTAAAATCTCCGAAGCTATTCTCAAATGTTCCACATGATCCTCTTCCGTCTTTGAATAAATCAAAATATCGCCTATAAACACAATAACGAACTTGTCCAAGTATTCCTTGAAAATTCTGTTCATCAGGTCCATAAACGATGCCGGGGCATTGGTCAATCCAAAAGACATCATTAAAAATTCATAATGTCCATACCTTGTTCTGAAAGCTGTCTTTGGTATATCTTCTGGCTAGATCTTTAGTTGATGATATCCCGATCTTAAGTCAATCTTGGAGAAGTACTTGGCTCCTTTCAATTGGTCAAACAGATCATCAATTCTGGGTAACTGTTACTTGTTCTTAATTGTAAGCTTGTTGAGCTCCCTATAGTCGATGCACAGTCTCATGCTTCCATCTTTCTTTTTGACAAATAGTACCGGTGCACCCCACGGGGATACACTGGGTCTGATTACTCCTTTCTCTAATAACTCTTGCAATTACTTCGCTAGCTCTTTCATCTCAACGGGCGCCATTCTGTACGGGGCCTTGGATACCGGTTCTATTCCAAGTGCTAAGTCGATTGCAAACTCAATTTCTCTATCTGGAGGAAGTCCTGGTAACTCATCGGGAAATACGTATGGAAATTCATTCACTACTGGAATATCTTCAAGTTTTGCTAGCTCCTGAATTTTGTCAATCACATATGCCACGAAATGCTCGCATCCTTGCCGTAGTAATTTCTTGGCTTGAATCATCGTTAAGAACTTCTTTACTTGCTTCTGGCCCTTGAACGTTACTATCCTTTCGTCTGGCGTCTTCACCATTACCTTCTTATTTCGACAATCTATCTGGGCATTGTGTTTAGATAACCAATCCATTCCTAAGTTAACGTCAAATTCTCCTAACTTAAATGGTATCAAACCTACACAAAACTTACTACCAGAAATCTCAATCTCACAATTCCCACAAACTTGATTAACGGATACACGTTCTTGATTTGCTAATTCCACAGTCATTATTTCATTTAAATACTCAACTGGACAATTTAACTTATTAACAAAATATTGTGAAACAAATGATCGAGTTGCTCTCGAATCTATTAACACTTTGGCACATAAAGAATTCACATTAAGCGTACCTGCCACGAGATCAGTATCCTGGATAGCATCCTTCACAGACATGTCAAAAACTCTAGCCCTTGGAGTCTCATTCACTGCCGGGGTAGATCACATAATCCTCAATGCATTACTGACTGGGGCTAGTATCTTGCAATCTCTTGCTATATGTCCTGGCTTTCCACATTTAAAGCATGAAAATCCAATGGCTGGAACCTTAACTACTGGATTTCGGATAGGCTAATCCTTATTTGCTGGCTCTCTCGCTGGCTGATTTCGGCACTCCCTCGAATAGTGCCCTTTCTGGTTACACTTGAAACAAACTACATTCAATTTATTACAAACTCATCCATGTTTCTTTCCACATACCTGATAATCTGGAAAAGTTAACCTCAACTGATTCTGCTGATTCACATTAACTGGACGGTTGCCCAGGCCTCCGTCGCCTGCATTTTGTCTTTTGAAATTAAAATTTCTCCCTGGCTGAAACTTGCCCTTCTTAAAATTTGGAAACTTTTCTGGTTGTGACTGACCTTCATTCCCTTCAACTTTCCTTTTCTTACTCTCCTTCTCCTTCTGTGACATCTCGCTCCCTGTCTCTGCGATCATGGCCTTCTGTACAACTCCTGCATATGTATCCAACTCAAAAATGGCTACCTTCCCTCTGATCCATGGCTTCAAACCTTGCTGGAATCTTTTAGCCTTCTTCCTGTCAGTATCCACATACGACGGCACATACCTTGACAATTCCTCAAACTTGCTCTCATAATCTGCCACCGACATATTTCCTTGCTTTAATTCTAAAATTTTTAACTCCATCTGATCCTGGATAAACTGAGGAAAATATTTTTCTAAAAACAATTCCTTAAACCTCTCCCAAGTAATAACATCTGTACCTTCCAGCATCTTCACCATCTCCCACCAATAGGTGGCCTCATTCTTCAAATAGTAATTTGCAAACTCAACATTCTGTTCTTCCTTTACTTTCACTAAGGCGAATGCCTTCTCTATATCCTTTAACCAAACATTTGCTTCAATTGGCTCTAAGGAACCCTTAAATTCTGGTGGGTTTACTGCCTGAAAAGTTTTGAAAGCTACCTGGGATTGGTCTGTCTTTGTTATTGTTGTGCCAGTTGAACTGTTTGTTGGCCCAAGATTTGGAGAATCTGGGCGATTGCTGGGTCTATGGATCCTGGGTTTGCATTCTGGTTTGTATCATATTGGTTGTTATTGTTGTTGTTGTTGTTGGTTTCTTCATTCTGGGTGTTGGTGCGGGTATTTCTTCTGGGAGGCATTTTCTGTAAAGAATCAAACAACTTATTTAGCTTTTAAATCAAATCCTTTGCATAAAAGAAAAGTTTTGTAAAACAGAAATATCTCTTTTTGAAAACGGTTGTAACAGTTGAACTAAGTAAATTGCATGCTTCTTTACAGAATATAAACAGTTATGGAGAACATGGTACATGGTATCACAGGGGTATAACTGGTGCAATAAATAAGGTAAAGTAAAACAGGTGCAATAAAGTAAATGACAGTGCTGGAAAGGAAAAGGTACTGATATATATAGATCCAAATTTTTGGGTAGTACAAACGTAAAGACGCTTCAGAAGTAAAAGAAAAAGGGTACAACAACCTACTCACTAGTCAGCATAGCTAGTCTATAAATACAACCCAAAAGTCTACAGATACACACTACACACTGCTGTACATACTACACAACCATAATAACACTGCTCAGCATCTCTGTCTCTGAATCTCTGTCTCATGGCAAGTCTGGACCTCCAATCTCCTCAAGCTCCTCTAGAACCCACTTAGCCCACTCCACTAGGAAATCAGGGGTGATGTCCTCATCTGTAGCCTCAGCAATCCTTACAGCAGCTGCTCTACGAAACACCTGGAGCCTCTCTCTAAGTCGCCTCTCACCACTCCCCACCTCTCTGGTACGCATGATATGTAGTAACTCCTGAATCTGACCCTGTAGGAATCGCTGCTCCATAAGGCAAGCCTCAAACTGATGATATGGGATAGGGTAAGAAGAGAACTGGAAAGGTACTCCTGCAACTGAATGACCAGTAAAGCCTGAATCAGCAGGTGGGGGTCCTCTATTAGGTGGCCTCATGCCTGGAGGTGGAATAGCCTGCAATGGTACGGGCTGCAACACAGGTGGAGGTAGAATAGCCAAAACTGGTGGAACAACAGGACGTGGATCTGAAGATGGTACTCCAACTGATGGCTCTGAGTGATCAGCTGATACGAGGATGAAAGAGTCGGCCATCGCTGCTATCTGAAATCATATCGCAATATAAGAATCTCGAACCACGACGCGAATCATACTAATACCTGTTATACCATAGCACTCAACCTCTCGACGTTCTATCTTTCTATTCCTTACTTCTAATCCTAACCCTCTACCCATTCCCGTCAACCTAGGCTTGTGTCAGTGACTTATAACCTGTAGCTCTGATACCAAACCTGTGGACCCCTCCAAACCCGGGTCAGAAGTTTGGGGTCCACACACACACACTATTTATAACCTGCTTATAACAATAATAAAGATAATAATAATATGCAGTGACCCTACTTACCAATTACCAAGGACCGCAACAGGTTAAAGTATGCACACAAGCTGACCACACTTACTTATATTACAAACATTCAAATGCCAACTATTCAAACTCAGAACTGAGTAATAAACATTATTACAAACTTTTACAAACTTAAATTATTCCAAAAGAAGCCTACTAGCTCAACTCGATCAATCTGAACCCCTAGCTCTTGTGCTGGACTGGGGATCCTCGGTACCAACCAGTTCCTTCTTAACTGGAAAAGAACATAAACAATATTGAACAAATGAGCTAACTAGCTCAACAAGTCACAATGACAAAACTGAGAATAATGATCATCAGGTGAATATGGTTATGATATCAAGTGAACAATAGATTATGATTTAGAATTGGATATTATATTTTCATTTTAAAAACCAAGGTTAGGCTGCTGATCAGTCATGCACTAACCCCGAGCAAAGCACACAACATTGCTCTAACTACTGGATCCAAGGCACACATTGGCCTAACTTGACCATCATATGGTCTGACCACGAATCTGGTCCACAATTTTATAAAAACAATCCAATTCTAACATAATAACAGAATAAACAATGTAAAGCAATAACCATAATCATAAATAACATTGGATGTTCAATAATGAAATAGTTTCAATCTTCATAGGGATCAATATGGCATTTTCAAAGCTTGGCTGTTAGGTAATGAAAGAATTGGATAACAAAGGAATCAATATTTCAGGGTTCCAAGGATTTGGTCTTTCAAAGCATAAGATACAATGGTTTGAATGTGTAAGCAATCTGGTTCAGTGTTTGATATTTAGTTTGTATGTATTTGTGGAGTAGTATCGTATATTTGAGGATCGTATTTGGGTATACAACAATCAATGGTCTAGAAAGAATCAGGTTTATGGCTCAAGATCAATAACTGGAATCAAGGTTTAGGGTTCAGTGCTTCAAAGCACTTGCAATATAAAACAGGACTATCAATCACTACAATTTCTCGAGAAAGTTCAGAACACTTGCCTGGTACTAGCTTACTATACTGCACTCGCTTTCAATCACCACTGTCTTACTCCTCAACTACCTGTTTTCCTTTTCTATGCCTTGCCTCTTCTGCTCACATATCATAAGCATCTATCAATATTCAACTCATACGATTCTATTCGAAATATACTTCTATCTACCCTCGTTTCACCCAAATTCGATTAACGGATTGAAAGTTACGCAATAAACAAGTAAACATCGAATATATAGACCGACAGTTAACCAACAACTCACATATAGCACATAACACGTCACATAATCAATGATATAACATTTATAAAGAAGTCTCGGGTCATAAACAGGCTTTCGGGTACTTAAAATGATTTTTAAAACATTTTTCGGAATTAAAACGGGTCGTTGGATCAATACTAGAATAATAAACAGGGTTCGGCCGGCCAATTCTGGCTTCGAAACAATTTTATAATAATTATCGAGCTTTGAAAATAATTTAAAATAATATTTTAAAGCTCGAAACTATTTTTCAAAATTTTTAAATCATTTTTAAATAATTAAATCGAATTAAATAATTAATTAAAATCACTTAATAATTAATTAAATCAATTAATCAATTAATTTTCGAATTAATTGACCAATTAATCAATTAAAAATTAACTGAAATTAATTAACTAATTAATTCAGATTTATTTTTGAATTAAAAATAATTTTTGGAATTAAAATAATAATTTTTAGAATTTTCAGAAATTAAAATCGAATTTTTATAATAAAAATAAATAGGAAATATGATTTTTGAATATTTTTAAAACATGAATCCTAAATTTGCAAATTCTGGAAACTTCAGGAACCAAACTTCATCGTCCCCAAAAGTCCAGGTACCAAACTGCAATTTTACACCCCCCTGTCGCCGGAAAATACATGGGGGGGGGAGAACTCGATTGCGGCACCCTCACCTCACCATCTGCTCCAGATTTACACTACACAACACCAGGAACCTATTCCTGCAATCAAAACACATCAATCATCCCTGTCCTGACCGGAAATTGGCCAAGAACATCGCTGGTTTCCGGCGAAACATCGAAAACTTAAAAAGACAACTCCCTTCGATTTGATTAATCCTCTGTTAACGAGCTATATACCAATCGATTGCAAATTTCATAAGGAACACAACCCACTATAAATCAACAGCTAATAACCCTTAAATCAAAAAGCCCCAAATTTCAATTGAAAACATTCATACGGGTTATAAACCCTAATTTTAAAATTCGAGAATTAAACCCACTTTTGAGCATGTTATTGAACTCCAAATCAGACGTATGACATATGAAAATCATCAGGAAAACAAGCTCTACAACATGCAATCATCAAATCATACAAACAATCATCCGAACAGAAATTCATATTTTTAATAAAAATAATTCGAAATTAAATAAAAATATATAAAATCAACCTTTGATTCTGCAGTAAAACAGGTTCTGGAATCTGATAGTACTCCTTGAGACCTTTGATTTGGTTACTCCAACTTTTCCAACTGATTTCAATAACACCTTGAAATGGTAGTTTGATTCTCAGAAGGTTTTATAAATTTATGGTTTTTCTCTGGAAAATTATATAATTAACTGTCTGCAAATGATTTTGATACGAAATAAAATACGGTAAAAGGATATTTATAATTACGGAAAATTAGTATCCCGTTAAATCATTCCGGATATAAGATGGTACGTTTATTTATAAAAACTGATCCAAACGGTATCGGTTTTCGGGATAATTATCCAAATTAGTACAATTTGTACTGCGGTCTTGGTCTCAACGCCTGGTTACACGTATTATGAGGTGATAATTGTGATAGTTTAATAAAAAGCTCATGTTTCTCGAAAATACGAGTTTTATTGATTTACCGTAACGAATTTTGTATCGAAAATGTTGCGTCGGGACCCCGCAGGACAAACCATACGCCGGATCGAAAAAGTCAAAACATTGAAAATGCTCGGAATATTGCAATTAGGTTAGGAAGGAGTTCTCGGAAGAGTTTCGGGTTCTAAAAAGGTAACAACGGATGACGTCGGTTGGTTCCCGTTTGTATAAAATAGTTTTTAAATACTCGGAAAAAGATTTTATAAAATTCATATGATTCCTATAAATTCATAAATCATCAAAAATATAGATAAGAAGATATGATAATTATCTATATTTTATTTTGGACATATAAAAATTAAAATACTCAATTAATAATATTTTTAAACATCCAAACACATTTAACACCTAATAAATAATTCACAGAATAAATACTGAACACATATAATAATTATTTAATAGAAAAAATAATTACACGATATATCCCGGATATTACATCCTTCCCCCCTTAAAAGGATTTTGTCCTCAGAATCTCCTAAGAAAACAAATGAGGGTAGTTTTCTCTCATATTACTTTCTACTCCCAGGTTGACTCTTCAACCTTTGGATTTCTCCATAATACTCTTACTAGCTTTACCACTTTATTTCTCAATACCTTCTCTCTTTCCTCTAGAATCTCTATCGGACTTTCTACGTATGACAAATCTGCCTGAAGCTCTATTGGCTCATATTCTATTACATGCCTGGAGTCTAGATTATATTTCTTAAGCATCGATACGTGAAAAATATTGTGAATGTGCTCCATATGCAGAGGTAACGCCAACTCGTAAGCTACTTTGCCAACGCGCTTTAGAATCTCAAAAGGTCCGACATATCTTGGGCTCAACTTTCCTTTCTTTCCAAACCTCGTTAGTCCTTTCCACGGTGATACTTTCAGTAATACTAAGCTTCTTTTTTCAAATTCTATGTCTTTCCTTGATTGATCTGCATATTTCCTTTGACGGTTCTGTGCGGCTATCAATCTCTTCTGGATAATTTCAACCACTTCCTTTGTCTGCTGTACTAATTCAGGTCCAAGTATTTTGCGTTCTTCCACTTCGTCCCAATACACTGGAGACCTACATTTGCGTCCATAAAGGGCTTCATAGGGTGGCATCCTAATACTGGCGTGATAACTGTTGTTGTAGGCAAATTCTACCAGAGGTAAATGCTCGTCCCAACTTCCTTTGAAATCAATAGCACAAACACGTAACATATCTTCGATTGTCTGGATCGTTCTTTCACTTTGGCCGTCCGTCTGTGGGTGGTAAGTTGTACTCATATTCAGTCTTGTTCCCAAACATTCCTGAAAAATCTTCCAAAATCTTGAATTAAATCTTGGATCTCGACCCGATCCAATGGACACATGAACTCCATGACGAACTACAATTTCCTTCAGGTACATATGGACTAACTTGTCGAGTGAAAATCTTTCATTTATAGGCAGAAAATGAGCTGACTTGGTAAGTCTATCCACTATAACCCAAATGGCATCATGATTAGCCCTTGTCCTTGGTAATCCAACTATGAAATCCATGGCACTATGTTCCCACTTCCACTCCGGAATCTCCAATGGCTGTAGCAATCCACTTGGTCTTTGATGTTCGGCTTTAACTCTCTGACATGTATAACATTTGCTAACCCATTCCACAATTTCTCTCTTCATGTCTGGCCACCAATAATTTTCCTTTAAATCTATATACATTTTGGTACTCCCTGGATGGATTGAATACCTTGAATTATGTGCTTCTTGTAAAATTTCATTCTTCAGCTCCGTCACCGGTGGAATCCAAATTCTAGAAGAAAACCTAAGAATACCTTGATCGTCCTTTTGTGTGCAAAATTCTTCACCTACCAAATGATTTATATCTTGATCCATTATATCTTCCTGAAATTTCTTTATTTTCTCTAACAACTCCGGCTGGAAAGTCATACTGTACACCTTTGCTTTATCAGGCTTACAAACTCTAATCACCAATTCCAATTTCTGAAATTCCTTATATATCTCTTCGCGTACTGATAACACATTTAACTTTTCCTTCCGACTCAACGCGTCTGCTACAACATTCGCTTTACCGGGATGATAATTAATCGAGCAGTCGTAATTCTTGATCAATTCTAACCATCTCCTTTGCCTCATATTAAGCTCCTTCTGTGTGAATATGTACTTCAAACTTTTGTGATCCGTGTAAATCTCACACTTTTCTCCATACAGATAATGTCTCCAAATTTTCAAAGCGAAAACTATGGCTGCTAGCTTCAAATCATGAGTAGGATAAATCTGTTTGTGTGGTTTCAATTACCTTGACGCATATGCAATCACCTTATCGTGCTGCATCAGAACACATCCTAGTCCTTTATGAGAAGCATCGCTATAAATTACAAAATTCCCTTGATCGTCTAGAGGTGATAAAACATGTGCTGTGATTAATCGTTGCTTCAATTCCTGAAAACTTTCTTCGCACTTGTCGTTCCATATAAACTTTTCATTCTTCCATGTAAGCTTTGTCAATGGTGTTGCAATCCTTGAAAATTTTTGAACGAATTGACGATAATATCCCGCTAATCCCAAGAAACTTCTTACCTCGGTGGGTGTTCTCGGTCTTTCGCAATTTGTAATTGCCTCAATCTTTGCTGGGTCCACTTTGATCCCTTCATTACTGACTATGTGTCCTAAGAACGGAACTTTCTGTAGCCAAAACTCACACTTCGAGCATTTAGCATATAACTTTTTTTTCCTTAAAATCTCCAAAGCTATTCTCAAATGTTCCGCATGATCCTCTTCCTTCTTTGAATAAATCAAAATATCGTCTATAAACACAATAACGAACTTGTCCAAGTATTCCTTGAAAATTCTATTCATCAGGTCCATAAACGCTGCCGGGGCATTGGTCAATCCAAAAGACATCACTAAAAATTCGTAATGTCCATACCTTGTTCTGAAAGCTGTCTTTGGTATATCTTCTGGCTAGATCTTTAGTTGATGATATCCCGATCTTAAGTCAATCTTGGAGAAGTACTTGGCTCCTTTCAATTGGTCAAACAGATCGTCAATTCTGGGTAACGGGTACTTGTTCTTAATTGTAAGCTTGTTGAGCTCCCTATAGTCGATGCACAGTCTCATGCTTCCATATTTCTTCTTGACAAATAGTACCGGTGCACCCCACGGGGATACACTGGGTCTGATTATTCCTTTCTCTAATAACTCTTGCAATTACTTCGCTAGCTCTTTCATCTCAATGGGCGTCATTCTGTACGGGGCCTTGGATACCGGTTCTGTTCCAGGTGCTAAGTCGATTGCAAACTCAATTTCTCTATCTGGAGGAAGTCCTGGTAACTCGTCAGGAAATATGTCTGGAAATTCATTCACTACCGGAATATCTTCAAGTTTTGCTAGCTCCTGACTTTTGTCAATCACATATGCCACGAAATGCTCGCATCCTTGCCGTAGTAACTTCTTGGCTTGAATCATCGTTAAGAACTTCTTTACTTGCTTCTGGCCCTTGAACGTTACTATCCTTTCGTCTGGCGTCTTCACCATTACCTTCTTATTTCGACAATCTATTTGGGCATTGTGTTTAGATAACCAATCCATTCCTAAGATACCGTCAAATTCTCCTAACTTAAATGGTATCAAATCTACACAAAACTTACTACCAGAAATCTCAATCTCACAATTCCCACAAACTTGATTAACAGATACACGTTCTTGATTTGCTAATTCCACAGTCATTATTTCATTTAAATATGACGACTGAGAATTTTGCGACGTATTTAAGTCAATAAAGAATGTGTTATGTGATATGATTATAATTATATGACTAAGTGCTGATTAATTGTCTTTTCTATATATTAAAATATAGGAGCGTGGATATAAACATTCCAATTTAAAGAGTCAGCTTAGAAGTTAAGCTGTGGTGTCGGGCCGTCAGGTAGAACGGAACCCGTCCTAATAAGGAGTTAAAGAATATAAAATGTGAATTATTTGTGACTGAATGAAATGAATGTATAAATAAAGTATTTCGTCCTAAGTGACGTTGATAGGGATAAATAAATTATGATTGTATAATTAAATACTGCATTAATTGTACAATCTGTGGGCTGCTAGGCCCAATAAAAAGATATATGATACTCATACCAGAAAGGTTAAGCCTGATGGACCAGATCAGGTCTGATGGAATAAAAAAGGCCCAAAAGCCCTAATTATTAATTAATTTCATAATTAATTAATAAGGGAAAAATCAGCTATTGAGAAGAGTCCCGATAAGGATATAAATCCTTATAGATTAGCCTCAAGGGGACCTAAAAGGATAAGGAATCAGCTTCCTACTTCCTAGGACTCCTAAGTCTATCCTAATTCAGAGGCTTGTCCACCAAGTCTCCTATACCAAGTCCAATTCAAGGACTCCAACATCTATGTAAGGGGCCTCACCCCACAAATCAGAACTACGTTTTTTGGCTTGATTCTCTAATTCACAGAGATACGTAGACATCTCGTAAAGGCAGAATTAAGCTACGATACACGAGAGCAGCCATTAAAGGCCTTGAGCTCCCGAATCTTAGTAATAAATACAGCAAATAATAACCTTAGCTTTTTATCCATAACATTTGGCGCCGTCTGTGGGAATCACAACAACAACCATGGCGAGAACACGGAGAACAATTGGAGCTCTAGAGGAAGGAACACCAACCCAGGTGATTTCATCAACCGTGGAGGTTCCTCCCCATTCAACTTATGCATCTACTCAGGAGGAAGCCCAGACAGGGGCAACTCAACCCCAGCTACAAGGGACAACTCCCCCGATTCAAGGTACGAATCCTCAAGTTCAACAAGTACATATACCTGTGAATTCTCGACCCGTCGGGTATGAATATTCAACTATTGTTACTACTAACCCCCCTTATGGGATGCCCCTTCACCCTGAGGTTGGAGGAAGCGGATATGCTGGGCGAAGCGAAGCACGAGGGCGGTCGCCCCCTTATATACGAGGTTTGGGTCCTATCCCTGAGGATCGGGAATTTTCTGGTCCATACACTGAGAGAGACTCCGAATCTTCGGATGATGAAGTAGCCCCGAGAAGGAGGCGTCCTGGAAAAGAGCCAATGGCCGATGGAAGGTAACGCCCCCAAAGCACCCCAGGGGCGAATCCCCAAGAAGTGCAGGAAAGGATCAGGGCTCATGAGGCTAAAATCCAAAGGCTGAGGCGTGATTTGGAGGCTCACCAGGCCACCAGACCCCACATACCTCCTAGGGGGAGAAATCCTCCTCCTATCATAGACCTGGATGGTCCGGTAAGAAGAAGGGCTGCTGTCCCAAGAACTGATCCAAGCAATCTCCTTCCCCTTGGAGATCCTGATGATCCAACTCCACCTTTCACAGAAGAAATAATGAATGCCCATATTTCAAGAAAATTCAAGATGCCCACTATCAAAGCCTATGATGGCACGGGAGATCCCGCTAATCATGTTAGGACATTCTCTAATGCACTGCTGCTGCAACCCGTGAATGATGCTATAAAGTGTCGGGCCTTCCCTCAAACCCTGTCGGGTATGGCTCAAAGATGGTACAGTCGCCTGCCCCCAAATTCTATTGGATCGTTCAGAGAATTAAGTCAGGCTTTTATTAAGCAATTCATCAGTGGAAGAGTCCATGAGAAAAGTTCAGCATCTCTTATGAGTCTTGTGCAGGGAGCTAAGGAATCCTTGAGAGATTACCTGAATCATTTTACAAAGGAGGCTTTAAAAGTCCCAGATCTTGATGATAAGGTAGCCATGATAGCACTGCAACAAGGAACTAGGGATGAGTTTTTCAAGATGTCCTTGGCCAAACGTCCCCCTGAAAACATGTTGCAACTCCAAGAGAGGGCAGGGAAGTATATCAAGGTTGAAGAAAGCATGAGGAAGACCGTAGTGAGTAATGAGCCCACTGGAGGCAAGAAGCGAAAAACTGATCTGGAGTATATCGCTAAGGACAAATATCCTAGAACCGAACAAAACCCTGATTCAACCCCCAAGAAGGGAGGACCTGGGCAAAAGTTCACTGAATACGCTAAGCTGAATGCTCCTAGAAGTCAGATTTTGATGGAGATTGAGAAAGATAGAGATATTCGCTGGCCTAAGCCCTTGAAGGCTGATCCCGCCAAGCTAGATAAGAGCAAGTATTGCAGGTTTCACAAGGATGTTGGCCATGACACCGATGAGTGTAGGCAATTAAAAGATGAAATTGAGTTTTTGATTCGAAAAGGAAGGTTGAACAAGTATACTGGAGATGGAGGGGACAGAAATAATAATGGAAGGAAGAACTTTGAAGATCATAGGAGGGACCAAGATGATCAGGGGCGGAATCCCCAACCTAGAGGGCCGATTATAAATGCAATTTTTGGAGGACCGCGACGCCCTCGAGGGCCAGTGATAAACACGATCTTTGGAGGTCCAACTGCTGCTGGATTGTCCAAAAATTCCAGAAAGGCATATACTAGGGAGGTTATGCATATTGTTGGAGAAGCCCCGAAGAGGGCCAGGACAGAAGTAACATTGGCTTTTGATGATTCCGACCTAGAGGGTGTGAAGTTTCCCCATGACGACCCGCTGGTCATAACACCGATAATAGGAAATAGCCCGGTTAAGAGGGTCCTTGTGGATAATGGTGCTTCTGTGGATATCTTGCTCCACGACACCTTTCTAAGAATGGGATATAATGACTCCCAGTTGACACCAACTGACATGCCGATATATGGATTTGCTGGAGTAGAATGTCCTGTGGAAGGGATAATCAAATTGCCAACCACCATAGGTACGGAACCAAGGCAAACAACGCAGATGCTGGATTTCGTGGTGGTAAAGGCTAGTTCAACTTATAATGCTATCATGGGGAGAACAGGGATACATGCCTTCAAGGCAGTCCCCTCTTCCTACCATTCAGTCATGAAGTTTCCCACCCGAAACGGGATTGGAGAAGAGAGAGGAGATCAAAAAATGGCTAGAAGTTATTATGTGGCCTCTTTGAGGGCAGATGGAGTCGGGGGGGGGGGGGGAAGGTTCTTCCTATTGAAGATATGGATGTTCGAGAAAATGATGAGAATAGAGGAAGGCCAGCAGAATAATTGGTTTCGGTTCCTTTAGACCCCGAGAATCCTGAGAGGATGACTTTCATTGGAGCCACATTAGAGGAGCCTCTTAGAGGGAAGTTAGTGAAATTTTTACAAGAAAATAGTGATGTGTTTGCATGGTCAGCAGCTGATATGCCAGGCATAGACCCGGAGTTAATTACTCACAAGCTAAACGTGGATCCAAGCCGGAAGACAGTGAAACAAAAGAAAAGAAATTTTGCCCCGGAAAGACAAGAGGCTATAAAACAGGAAGTAGAAAAGCTCTTAGAGGCTGGTTTCATTGAGGAGATTCAATTTCTGGAGTGGTTAGCAAACCCTGTAATGGTGAAGAAGGCTAATGGAAAGTGGAGGATGTGTATAGACTTCACTGATCTGAATGATGCATGCCCCAAAGACTGTTTCCCGCTGCCTAAAATTGATACTTTGATTGATGCCACTGCTGGACATGAGATGCTGAGTTTCATGGATGGATTTAGCGGATACAATCAGATCAAAATGCATAAGGATGACATTCCAAAGGTATCATTTATCACTGACTTTGGTGTTTATTGTTATCTTGTTATGGCGTTTGGTCTCAAGAATGCAGGAGCCACCTATCAGAGGTTGGTGAATAAAATTTTTAAGGATCTTATTGGGAAGACTATGGAAGTCTATGTTGATGACATGCTAGTCAAGAGTCTAGTAAAGACTGATCATATAACCCATTTGAGGGAAGCTTTTGAGGTCCTAAGGTACCACAAGATGATGTTGAATCCAACGAAGTGTGCTTTCGGAGTAGGATCTGGAAAATTCTTGGGATTGATGGTCTCAAAGAGGGGAATTGAGGCCAACCCCGATAAAATAAAAACAATCTTGGATATGGAACCACCAAAAACTGTCAAGGATGTACAGAAGCTCACAGGAAGGGTTGCGGCGCTAGGACGATTCATCTCCAAGTCAGGAGACAAGTGCTTGTCATTCTTCAAGTCATTAAAGAACATTAAAGACTTTGTATGGAGTGAGGAAAATCAGAAGGCATTTGAAGAGTTAAAGAAGTATATGGGCCAGGCCCCGTTGTTGGCCAAGCCAGTTCTGAGTGAAGTTTTATTCTTGTACTTGGCTGTTTCAGAGAGCGCCTTGAGCGCGGTGTTGGTTAAGGAGGAACTGAAAGTCCAGAAACCCGTATACTATGTCAGCAAAATCTTGCATGGTGCAGAGTTGAATTATTCAACTATTGAGAAATTCTCTTTAGCCTTGGTAATGGCTTCAAGAAAGTTGCGTCCTTATTTTCAAGCTCACCAGATTGAAGTGCTAACAAATCAGCCACTGAGAAATATCATTCACAGTCCCAAGGCAAGTGGGAGATTGATTAAGTGGGTAATAGAGTTGGGAGAGTTCGATCTCAAGTATAAGCCACGTACGGCCATAAAAGCCCAGGCACTAGCTGGCTTCGTGGTGGAATGTACCATACCCAACCAAGAAGTCGGGGGGCAGGAAGATGCCATACCTCAAGACAAGGGAGTCGATAATGAAAGCAAAGAGAAGGATGATAAAGAGTATTGGGTTCTCTATTTTGATGGAGCATCAAAAACAAACTCCAGTGGAGCAGGGTTGGTTTTGCAAAGCCCTGATGGGTTCTTAATTGAGTATGCCATGAAGCTAGACTTCCCAACCACAAATAATGAGGCAGAATATGAAGCCCTGATAGCTGGCCTTGGTCTAGCTGGGACACTTAGAGTCAAAAACTTAAAGGTCCGTGGAGACTCGAAGCTGATCATATCCCAGGTAAAGGGAGAATTTGAGGCAAGGGATGATACGATGGCTAAATATGTTCGCCTAGTAAGGGTTGTGATGACCCAATTTAATGAATGTCATGTTGAACACATTCCAAGGGAAGCAAATACTAAAGCAGATGCGCTATCAAAGTTTGCTTCATCTGAGATTGAAGAAAGTTCAGGAAGTGTGTACTTCCGTGTTTTGAAGACACGAAGCATAGATGTTAAGCTTGTGGCTCCCGTAGGCCTGGGGGCGTCATGGATCGATCCCATTAAGGCTCACATTCAAACTGGATGGTTGCCAAGCGATGCAACTGAAGCACGAAAGTTAACTGTTCGAGCACTAAGGTACTCTTTGATAGATGGGATTCTGTATAAAAGATCTTTCGTGGTTCCTTACTTAAGGTGTCTCAGGCCCGATGAGGCACCTTATAAGAGGTGGAGTGTGAGTTCATTTCTCACACTTCACTTTCACAAAAATTTCTAAACTTCAACTCTGCAATTAGTCTCTCAAGAATCGCCACCTCCAAGCGATTTCCGGCTTTCTACTCCGCCGCTTTCTGGGCTTATTTTGAAGATTCCATTTGAATCTTCATCTTCTTTACTTACTTTGAAGATCTTCCTGGGTTTTTGTCTTCATCCATGGCGGATTCTGATTCATCTCACTCCCATGTCCCCCAAGCTGTTGCCCGTCCCTCTAGGGCCAGCCGAGGTAAAAAATCTCTTGTACATTCCTCAGTTATTTCTCTTAGGGATCTTTTAACCGAATTTGGGCAAGCCTTTCCTAACATGTTACACTTAGATGCATATAATTATCCTTCTAGATTTGGTCCAGATCAAGTAGGTACCATAGCCCGCCTTTTTGGCATTTCTCACCCTTATAGGGCCGAGGCTCCAGGCCCAGCTAGACTCCCAACCACAAATAATGAGGCAGAATATGAAGCCCTGATAGCTGGCCTTGGTCTAGCTGGGACACTTAGAGTCAAAAACTTAAAGGTCCGTGGAGACTCGAAGCTGATCATATCCCAGGTAAAGGGAGAATTTGAGGCAAGGGATGATACGATGGCTAAATATGTTCGCCTAGTAAGGGCTGTGATGACCCAATTTAATGAATGTCATGTTGAACACATTCCAAGGGAAGAAAATGCTAAAGCAGATGCGCTATCAAAGTTTGCTTCATCTGAGATTGAAGAAAGTTCAGGAAGTGTGTACTTCCGTGTTTTGAAGACATGAAGCATAGATGTTAAGCTTGTGGCTCCCTTAGGCGTGGGGGCGTCATGGATCGATCCCATTAAGGCTCACATTCAAACTGGATGGTTGCCAAGCGATGCAACTGAAGCACGAAAGTTAACTGTCGAGCACTAAGGTACTCTTTGATAGATGGGATTCTGTATAAAAGATCTTTCGTGGTTCCTTACTTAAGGTGTCTCAGGCCCGATGAGGCACGCTTGGCTCTTGAGGAAGTGCATGAAGGTATTTGTGGGCAACACCTGGGGGGCAGGGCCTTGGCTCATAAGATAACCCGTTTAGGCTTCTATTGGCCAGAAATGATGGCTGATGCCAAAGAATATGTGAAGAAGTGTGATCGCTGTCAGAAGTATGCACCAGTTGTTAGACAACCCCCCGAGATGCTGACCTCTATCAACTCCCCAATCCCCTTTGCTATGTGGGGTATGGATATTCTAGGGCCTTTCCCTATGGCCACATTACAAAGGAAGTTTCTGATTGTAGCCATTGATTATTTCACTAAGTGGATTGAAGCCAAGCCCTTGGCCAAAATCACAACTAAGCAGGTTGCACAATTCCTGTGGGAAAACATTATGTGTTGATATGGGATTCCCCATATCCTCGTCACTGACAATGGAACACAATTCAACAATGAGGAATTCAAGAAGTATTGTGAAGAAAATGAAATTGAGTTACGGTTCACCTCTGTGGCTCACCCGCAAGCCAATGGGCAAGCGAAGGTAGTAAATCGGATAATCCTGGATGGACTACGGAAGAGGATCGAGAAGTCAAGAAATAATTGAGTGGATGAGATACTTCCAATACTATGGGCCTATAGGACTACCTGTAGAGTCACGACTGGGGCAACTCCCTTCATGTTGGCATATGGGGCAGAAGCAGTGGTTCCCGTGGAGATATCACATTCTTCTCCAAGAATTCAAGCTTTCAATGCTGGGGAAAATGAGGAAGGGCAAAGGTTGGCGCTGGACTTAATTGATGAAGTGCGAGATAAGGCACATGCAAAGATAGTAGAGTATCAGAAAAAGGCTTCGTTCTACTACAACCTAAGGGTTAAAGAGAGGTTTTTCAAACAAGGTGATCTAGTCTTGAGAAAAATAGAGGCTTCTGGTGTCGGACTAGAAGGAAAGCTAGCCCCAAATTGGGAAGGGCCGTACAGAGTCAAGAGCGTTCAGGGTAGAGGAACCTACAAGCTGGAAACTATGGATGGTTTTGAAGTCCCGAGGACCTGGCACGCACAAAACCTGAAGGTTTACTACGTGTAAGATAGGCGAAGTACGATTCTCACTTGTCATTGTGACAAGTAGGTTTAAAAGCACCTGGAAGCTTTGCTTGCGTAGGATTTTATATTCCAGTAGAATTTACATTATCTAGTTATTATTGATTAGGGTCGAACCCATACTATGTAAGGTTTTGAAAAACCAGACTTCATATTAAAGAGTTTGAAATCCAAGGATGTTTAAGATTCAAATGCATATTAAGATTGTAAAGTCAAAACAGAAAGAGGCAAGAAAAGCAACATATAAAATATAAGCCCCGAAGGGTAATAAGTTCTGAATACGATTAAGTCAATACATAGAAAGCCACAATGGGCCAAACAAGAAAAACAAAATACTCAAAGATCCTTGAAGAAGTCATCATCGATGTTTCCTTCATCGTCAGCAGAAGAAGGAACTGGAACAGGGTCAGCACCTCGAGGAGAAACAGCTGCGGCCTCAGGAGAAGAAGCAAGAATAGGAGAAAGAGGGATATCATCAAGAAGAGGCTCTTTCCCAGGAATATCAGGGACTGGATAGGCAGTAAGAGTCACCTCCGGAATCTTCTTCCCAATCTCCTCTACTATCTGCTCCCAACAGCTAGAAAAGGTCTCCGGGAAGTTAGCATCGTACTCAGCATTTAGGACATCCTGAAAGTCCTGAGATGCCTTATACTCAGGTATCACCTCAGCTCGGGCCCTTTGAGCATCCAGCTCCAGCTTACGAACTTTCTCCTTCTCATCCGCCAGCTCCTTCTCTACCTCACGGAAACGAGTGAAGTTGGCCTCGGAAGCCTTGAGGTACCTATCCCTGTCCCTCTCAGCAATAGTTAGGCTGGTCCTCACATCCTTCAAATTGTGAAGGGCAGCCTGGAGATAGGTATTCATCTGCAAGAACATATCAAAGTACAGTAAGTAATTAAAAAAAAACAGTTAAAAAAGGAAGAGGCTTACAGAAGCCACAGCCTGAGCACCCAGACGCTCAATCTGTAGGTCATCAGAAGACTCTACGATCTCAGCCCTGTCACGAGGCGTGATCACACTCTGAGACCAAACGGCGGCAGCCTCAGAACTCCCTACCACCGTGTCCCTCCTCTGAAGGCCCCAAGTACGGTGAAGGGAGAGGTATCTTCATCAAGGCTAGGAGGCCTCTGGGATAAAAAGGTAGGAACGGCCTCCTGAACTGTGACTGAAGGGCCATCACCAATCCTAACCCGCTTGTCGCGGTGGGTCTCAACAGCAGAGCCCTTGGCGGCACGGGCCTCCCGCTTCTTGAAGATCGTGTCCAAAGCGGCCCTAGCTGCAGGCAAATACGAGCACGTAAGAAAAATGACAAATAGAGAATGGAGAAAATGGAACAAAAAGGGGAAAGAAATACCCTCGGGACCAAGGTCACTTAGACCTAAACCTTGCAAATTACCCTCTGAAAGGATGAGAGCGCAATGGTGCAAGTTATCAGCAGTAATGGCCTTGATGGCCGCATCCTCATCTATCCCCAATTTTAGGTCTCTTAAAGACCCGTCTATACTTTTTGAGAAGTTGGGCCTGAAAAAATGGTCCCAACCCTCCTCGGAATCCAGAAATACATAAAACCACTCACTCTTCCATGTTGGATACGAGTCGGGATTGGTGCCAGAAATAAAGCAGGAACGAGCCAAGGATCTATGAACTATTTTAACCCATCCTTGGTCCTCAGAAGCATTTACAAATTTAAATAAATAACGAAAGACACAAACATTTGGCTCAAAACCGTGTTTACGAGATTGGGCCATATAACAGTGAATAAAACGCCAAGAGTTGGGTGTGAGTTGGGTCGGACAGACCCGGGCCTCAGCCAAAAGGCGAAAGACAAAAGGATGAGGAGGTAGGCAAAAACCAGCATAGAAGGTTTCCTTATAGACCCGAATGGCCCCAGGTTTTGGGTAGCAGGCCCTATCATTTGGGCCTGGAGCCTCGGCCCTATAAGGGTGAGAAATGCCAAAAAGGCGGGCTATGGTACCTACTTGATCTGGACCAAATCTAGAAGGATAATTATATGCATCTAAGTGTAACATGTTAGGAAAGGCTTGCCCAAATTCGGTTAAAAGATCCCTAAGAGAAATAACTGAGGAATGTACAAGAGATTTTTTACCTCGGCTGGCCCTAGAGGGACGGGCAACAGCTTGGGGGACATGGGAGTGAGATGAATCAGAATCCGCCATGGATGAAGACAAAAACCCAGGAAGCTCTTGAAAGTAAGTAAAGAAGATGAAGATTCAAACGGAATCTTCAAAATAAGCCCAGAAAGCGGCGGAGTAGAAAGCCGGAAATCGCTTGGAGGTGGCGATTCTTGAGAGACTAATTGCAGAGTTGAAGTTTAGAAATTTTTGTGAAAGTGAAGTGTGAGAAATGAACTCACACTCCACCTCTTATATAGAGGAGCTCAAAGATGCACAAACGGGCCTGGGCCTAAGAAAAAGGCGGGAAGCCCATAAGATTTGAATTTTGAAAAGATTTAAAATCAAAGTTCATTGAATGAATCAAGGCTCGAACAGCCTCAACAACGCCCAGGAAGCATCTGTCCTCAACAACGCCTAGGATGCATCGTCCCTAGCCGTTGTTAGAAGTATGGCTCCTAGGCGTGGTACAACAACGCCCAGGAAGCATCTGTCCTCAACAACGCCCAGGATGCATTGTCCCTAGCCGTTGTGAGGAGTGTGGCTCCTAGGCGTGGATCAACAACGCCCAAGAAGCATCTGTCTCTAACAACGCCCAGGACGCAAGTTTCCTAGACGTTGTTAGAAAACTGTCTCCTAGGCGTGGGTGCATGACGTCTAGGATCTATAAATGCATCAGCCTCCAACAACGCCCAGGACGCAAGTTTCCTAGACGTTGTTAGAAAACCGTCTCCTAGGCGTGGATCAACAACGCCCAGGAAGCATCAGCCTCCAACAACGCCCAGGACGCAAGTTTCCTAGACGTTGTTAGAAAACTGTCTCCTAGGCGTGGATCAACAACGCCTAGGATGTATTGAGCAGCAAAAGTTCTATTTTTCTGATCATTTAATTAGAAATTAGGAAATTCCTTAAATATTTTCTGAAAAATGTTAATATTATCAGAAATAAGGAATAAATCCAGAAAATTAAAGGATAAATCCCAGAAATTAGGGAAAAATCCAGAAATTAAGGATAAATCCCAGTAAATTAAGGGAAAAATCCAAAAAATTAAGGATAAATCCCAGGAAATTAGGGAAAAATCCAGAAAATTAGGGAAAAATCCCAGAAAATTAGGGAAAATCCCAGAAAATTAGGGAAAAATCCCAGAAAATTAGGGAAAATCCCAGAAAATTAGGGAAAATCCCAGAAAATTAGGGGAAAATCCCAGAAAATTAGGGAAAATCCCAGAAAATTAGGGAAAAATCCCGGAAATAAGGGAAAAATTCCTGGAAATTAAGATAATTCCTGAATAAAAGGAAAAATTCATTATAAATGTGTAGGTCGCTCCACACTTTACGGAAAAACGAAACCCTGTAAGGGAACGAATAGACTTAACTTCTGCAAAACCTAATCAATGTTTCCCAAAAGTTGGGGGGCAAATGATAGGGATAAATAAATTATGATTGTATAATTAAATACTGCATTAATTGTACAATCTGTGGGCTGCTAGGCCCAATAAAAAGATATATGATACTCATACCAGAAAGGTTAAGCCTGATGGACCAGATCAGGCCTAATGGAATAAAAAAGGCCCAAAAGCCCTAATTATTAATTAATTTCATAATTAATTAATAAGGGAAAAATCAGCTATTGAGAAGAGTCCCGATAAGGATATAAATCCTTATAGATTAGCCTCAAGGGGACCTAAAAGGATAAGGAATCAGCTTCCTACTTTCTAGGACTCCTAAGTCTATCCTAATTCAGAGGCTTGTCCACCAAGTCTCCTATACCAAGTCCAATTCAAGGACTCCCACATCTATATAAGGGGCCTCACCCCACAAATCAGAACTACGTTTTTTGGCTTGATTCTCTAATTCACAGAGATACGTAGGCATCTCGTAAAGGCAGAATTAAGCTACGATACACGAGAGCAGCCATTAAAGGCCTTGAGCTCCCGAATCTTAGTAATAAATATAACAAATAATAACCTTAGCTTTTTATCCATAACAGACGTGTTGATTGGTAAAGATAATGAGAAGCGTAATCGAAACGCTGAGTGTCGGGCCGTCAGGCTGAACGTGACCCGGTACGCGTAAAAGAGGATAAATATCAAAGAGGGATACATTCTATGATCAGACCTGAGTCGTTATGTGATTATATATGTGAGATTGTTGTCTGTGTGCGTGGCTATGTGTTCTGTGACAGTTTTTGTGAATTTTAAAGGAATTATGTGATTTAAATAAAGGTTTAATTAACCTTCGCGCATTTTTATAAAATCATCCGAGTAAGATAAAAATATGGGATTTGTTCTGTTATCTTCGTAGTGGTCCTAGAGACTTTTTAAAAATGATAAGTGAATTTATTTGATGGTCTTTGCATTTTTAAATTGATTTTATGTGGAAAATGTTATTATTAAAGCAAGCTTGCGAAATTCATATAAAATCAACCGTTTGCTCAAAAATCTATTATAAGTAATGGTTAAAAAGCTAATTTCGAGGCCTACGTATTAAAATTGTCATTTTCAATAATTCTCGACTTCCCGAGAGAGATATACTTTATATTTGATTTTTGTTACATTTGAGTAAAAAGAAAAGGAACAAATGAGCTAAAAGGGAATTAGTAGATTACAAATCTGCCCTTGTTTTGGTGGAGTATAAATTCATTCTTTCCCCCCCTTTTTCCTTACTTTTCCCGTGCACCCACTCTCCCCTCTCTTCTCTTTTCTTTTCTTTCTCTCGAACACTCTCTCTCACTCTCTCTCTCTCTCGGCTCTCTCCATCTCTCATCTCTCTCACTTGCATGCAACCTTCAAAACCTACTCAAACTCAAAGATATTGCTACCTTTAGTCTTTATTTTCGGTATACTCTTCGATTCCTATTTGCATGTAAGTATTTATAGAAGTTTTGTTGGTTAATCACTATGGTGGTGTTCAAGGAAAACCATTTCTTGATGCATAACCATGAGAGTGAATTCAAGCATTTTGGGGGTCATAAACTCGAGAAGAGACCCGTTATGGGCTCTCTCAAGTTCGACCACCACCGGCCATGATCCAAAGGAGAGCCGGTGGAGTTTCCATGATATGATCATTTGATTTTAGCTTTGCATGTTATGGTTTCTTGAAAGCTTGAAAAAGGGTTTTGTTTGTTTTGTTGAAAATTGAGTATGTGATTAATAAAATGGTTGTATTGATTATGTTAGGAAGTAAATGGATGTGTGTAAATGATTGTTGCTTAGAAAATCAAAAATTAAGGTTTGCATGTGAGTTTATCATTCGGCTTTATGCTAATTAAGAAGAGGAATTTGATTTTGTGAGTTAATCTTGGTGAACACTAAGTTTATATGGCCTAAAAAGTGATTGCATGTTAGTTTTAAAGAAGATCAAGATGTGCATGTCATTGATTTGTCCTTGAGTTGTAGATCATGTTCTTGCCGAATGGAAAATAAACTAAAAAGGGATAATTTGGTGATTAAGTGGATGCATGTTGACTAAATGAATTGATTAAAGCTAAAGTCACTAGGTAATGCTTGGATTTGGTGTTTAAGTGAATGGAATGATCTAGTTAAGGACTAAAACAAGTGGGAAATGTGGTATATAACCTTGCATTTCAAAATCTATTCTTGCATGTTTGATTTATGGAAAACCCGAATGGGTTCTAAGGAGTAAAAGAGGAATCAAGTTGGTTTTTATCAATTATATTAATGGCTAGTAAGAACTTGATTGCAAGATAAAGATGGGGTAGTATTTATGTTCGAATTTTGATGATTAAAAGAAGTTGTTGATTTTGATTCTTAATGTGTTGTGATTCGGATTCTTGATTAAAAAGAATAAAATTTAAGTGCGTAAATGACCCTTGTGAATTGCATTTAGTTGTGTTTGATTATATGAGGATTGAAATTGAATGTACTTGGTTGTGTTTTGCATATATGGTTCGAATTAAAGAATAAACAAAAAGGAAAACTTAATCGTTTGATATTAAGAGCTATAAGTGATAGCTATGGTCATAAAAAGAGTTATGTTAGTGTAAGCCAAGGTTAAGCGAGTACGCTTTGGTTGTTAAGTGTATAAGGATATAAAAGTTGCGAGAAAAGGGTTATGTTATATGCTATGTGCTATGTGCTTATGTGTATAAGCTATATTCGTATACTCGAGTCAAAGATATAGTCGAGTTATCGTATTGAGTGATCGTTCCGGGAACGAGAGTTGAGAATCTGATTAAGGTTTGGTTTTATTGTAGATTCGGAGCGTGAGGGCATTCAGGCTAGGAAAGGAAACGGTTTACTAGGTGGCAGTAGTTCAACCTTCAGGAAAGCAAATCCAGGCAAGTAACTCTGATTACTTGTGTAAATGGTTATAAAGAGAATTCATACCATGTAGAGTATTGAACTGTTCAATTATGAAACCCTGATATTGATTTGAGATACCCTACCTTTGTTCCTGATAAACTGTTATTGATAAGGTTAATGATTCATCCCTTTGATAATATGTCCTTTCTGTTCAAGTTATCTATTAAGCCATGGATTATATTGAACCCTTTGATTATCCTTGTTAACCCTGTTTAATGATACCCTGTTTTCCCGATCACCCTATTGATCCCTACACATATGTTGATCCTTCTAATTTGGTGCCTTGATTATCCTTGATACAGAATCCTTATGAATTGGTCCTTGTTTATATTTGAATCACTCCCTGAACTTTGTTTCCTTAAAATCTGAATTAAGAATGAGTTTCGACTTGAAAGAGTCCGAATGATTTCAAATGCTTGGTAATGATAAAATGGATTTTTGAAAGCCCATTTGTTTTTCCAACTCAAGGTTTTCCAAATGAATTCCTGATGGATTGGATTGGGACGTAAGAGGCTAGTGGGACTAGTCCAGTCATGGTAAGAGGCTAGCGGGGCTAGTCCAACTTAAGGCTGAAATTATGCCGATTGGTACCTTAAAGACCGGATGGAGGTCGGTACGGGCTGATCACCCGTACATAATGAAATGGAAAGATAAGTGATCCAATCAAGGGTTCTAATTGATTATTTAAAAAGGGAACTGAAACTTTTCATTCAGTAAATTGATTTTTGAAAATGAAAATGGTTTATATTGCTTTGAAAAGAGTTGATTATGTTATTATGAAGCTTAAAGCTCGAGAACCCTGATCCTTGAAATTGTTAATCATATGATTGATTCTATATATTGAAATGCTGTTGCTTTCCTCTATTGAAAGATCTATTCTGATCCTTTATTGACTTGTGATGAATGTTGGCTTTCGAACCACGTTGAGCCTTGTTCCTTAAAAGCTCCATATTGTTCCTTCAAAAACCTTTCCTTAACCCAAAAGCTGGAAATCTGCCACCTAGATCAAATAAAGTGGAATGCCTGAGTTTGGTAAAACATATTGTGATTTGATATTGTAGAACTGCTATATAGTTACTTGCTGAGTTTTATACTCATTTGTTTTGTTTTAATCTAACCATGGCAGTTAAGCAAGAAGATAGCCATGCTTAGGCGCACTGTTCGTAAGAGCGTACCTGGTGGTCCCTACCGTGTTGAGGGCTTCCGGTTGCCAGAGCAGGTAGTGGTAATTATGAGTGAGCTCGCGCCTAGAAAGAAGCGTTTAAAGATACAATGGGTTATCTGTCGGTTCCCAGCCGGAATCGATATTGTTTATTTAATAATATTTTGGGTTTGTAAGTTATATTTTGTGATTGGTAGTTATAATCTTATCTCATACTTTATCCTGTTGATCCTGTTAGTAGTTAATCGGGGTTTATGCATATATAATTATTAGATTAGAGGTGTGTGAGTCCTTATTTCCTAACCCCGAGATTGAGGGCGTCACAAGTTGGTATCAGAGCTACAGGATCTAGTCCCTGAGACAAGTTAGGTTTTAAAAAGGGGTATTTTGGGAATATATCTATATCGCGAGAGAGTTCGACTCATATAGAGTTGAGTTAGACTATTAGGTATAGTCTAAGGAAAGTGTTTATTGGTAAAGCGGAAACTAGAGTTAGGGTGTGAGTTAGCTGGAAGCTTTATTTAACCCTAACATTATTTCTTGGTTGCTGTTTTGTGTTTTCTCTCAGGATCCTAGTAGTGGTAGTGACTCAGACTCAGAGATTAGTTTGTCTGGTACCCCTGTGGACCCCATTCCACCCTCTCCAGAGGAGCCTGTGTATGTTAGTTCAGACCCAGAGGAGGACCCTTCTGAGAGTAGTGAGATCCCCATGCAGATTTCACCCTTGAGGCCAGATTCAGAGACCCCTGCCCCTGAGCCAGAGTCCGAGATGCCTAAGACTGTTCCTGTCAGTGTTGGTGGCAAGTTAGCCCAGGATCGAGACTTTTGTGTACTCCCGCATTCCTGAGTTGGGAGCTTTGGTAGATAGGTTGATTCGGGATTCTAGGCAGAGGACTTTAGTAGTGATGGAGGAGTGGAGAGTTAGGATTCAGTTGGTGGAGCAGGTTGCCAGGAGGAGATTGGATGAGGGACCATCCACTAGTGATGCTGATGCTGAGGCCCGGAGGCTGCATAAGATCATTCGCTGGATGTTGGTTGTGTTGAGAGAGATTTTAGATGATTAGACGGGACTGTTGGTTGAGCCCGTGGATTGTTGTTTTTCAGTGCCAGTAGGCTTTGGGATACTTGGTCAGATGCCGGGATCCCTTTTCATTTATCTTGTTGTAATTCAGACCAGTGATGTAGTAGTTGTTGTTGGAAGTTAGGGGTAGATAGGGGGATATTTTCCAGTTTTTCCTCTGTTTAACCCTGCTATTTATTGTACCTTATTTCAGAACTTATGATATCCAGAATTATCTCTATGTACCCTTGTTTAAATAAATCCATTGTCTTGCTTTCCATTGTGCACCTTGATTATCTTATAAACTGTTCTCAATACCATGTTTTAATACAACCATGTTTTCGTATAACCATGTTTAAAGCTCATAAAACCCTATTCTGTGCCATGATAAAAACAACACTGATATGAGAATTATGTAGTAATAGGATTGCATGTGCAAATTGGGTAAAACTTAAAACCCATAAAAGAGATTTTATAGAAACTGTTATTATATATATGCCATGCCATCGTATTGCTAAATAATTGCTCAATCAGGTTTGTAAGAAATGGCCAACTTACCAGATCACCAAGAAGAAGAAATTCCCACCCAAAACCCAGAATTAAACCCAGAAACCACCATGATCAGCAGACTTGCTCAGCTTTTGCAACAACCCGTGGCCCCTAAAGTTGGAAACTTTAAGCACTTTTAATCTGTTCATCCCCCAGAGTTCTTAGGTTTTCCAGACCCGATTAAAGCGCAGTCGTGGTTGAGAGAAATGGAAAAAGCTTTTGAGTTAGCAGAAGTTAAGGACGATAAGAAAGCTGAGTATGCAAGTTATTACCTGAAAGATGAAGCAAGTTTCTGGTGGGAGTCTTCTAAGACGTTGTTGGAAGAAAAAGACTTGACATGGGAGAAGTTCACCGAGATGTTTATGGAGAAGTATTTGCCAAGTTATATGCAAGATCAATTGGAAATGAAATTTCTGGATCTTAGACAAGAGGATATGTCAGTAGCAGAATATGAAGTGAAGTTTTCGGAATTGTCTAGATTCGTACCTGAGTACGTGAATACAGAGGCGAAGAAGGCTAAGAGGTTCCAGCAGGGACTTCTGCCGTGGATTAGGAGTCAAATAGCAATGTTGGAGATCAAGAATTATGCTGCTTTGGTTCAAAAAGCAATGATAGTGGAAGGTGAGCGGGAAGCTACCAGAAGAGAAAATGAAGGAAGAAAGAGGAAGTTTGAAAGCTCTGAGCAAGAGCAAGGAAGCTCAAAGTTCAGAGGGAAGTTTGGGAAGAATGGTGGAGGTCAGAACCAAAAGTTCCAGAAGTTTAGACCCGGTAATGGAGCTCAGAAGAACCGTTTCCAGAAAGCTGGACAACCGGGGAAGGATAGCAAACCCCAGATTCAAGAATGCAGGAATTGTGGAAAGAGACACCCGGGGAGGTGTATTAAGCTGGATATAACGTGTTTTAAGTGCAACCAGAAGGGGCATTACTCTTCAGAATGCCCAAGTAGAGCAAGGAAGCCTGATTCAGCATGTTTCAAGTGTGGTAAAGTGGGCCATATAGCCAGGAATTGCAAGGAGCCTGTTCAGAAGGCTAATGTTCTTAGAATTGCTGGACCGCCATCTCTCCCAGCACTATCAGCTCAACCCAGAGCTAGAACGTTTAACATGACAATGAAAGATGCGGTGCAAGATGTGGACGTGGTAGCAGGTATGCTTGTTGTTAACTCAGTAGAAGTAAAAGTTTTGATGGATTCTGGAGCAACTAGATCTTTTATCTCTGAAAGTATTCTTGATAAGTTAAATTGTGTTGCGTACCCTCTAGAACCTAATTTGATTATAGAGGTAGCAAATCAAGAGAAAGTTAATGTTAGTAAGATTTGTCCTGATTGTGATGTGACTATAGAAGGTCGACACTTTTCTGCTGACTTAATTCCCTTTAAGTTAGGAGAATTTGAGGTCATACTAGGAATGGATTGGTTGTCAAACCATGAAGCGCAAATAGAATATTAAAGTAAAAAGGTGAAGTTAGGAACCAAGGATGGTGAAGAAGTGATATTTAAAGGAAAGAGGCAAGAGAAGAAATTTTTAACGGCTATTGAGGCAAGCAGATTAATACGTCAAGGATGCGAAGTTTATTTGGCTCATGTCGTGGATGTGGAGAAAGAATCTGTGAAGATCGAGGATATTCCGGTAGTAAGAGATTTTCCGGATGTGTTTCCTGATGAATTGCCTGGACTACCTCCAGACAGAGAGATCGAGTTTATGATTGATTTGGCCCCTGCTACGGAACCAGTGTCAAAAGCTCCCTATCGCATGGCGCCGGTCGAGATGAAGGAATTGGCAGCTCAGTTGCAAGAATTGTTGGACAAAGGAGTAATCCGACCGAGTGTATCCCCGTGGGGCGCACCGGTGTTATTTGTAAAGAAAAAGGATGGAGGTATGAGGTTGTGCATTGATTACCGTGAGCTGAATAAATTGACGATCAAGAATAAGTATCCTCTACCACAGATTGATGACTTGTTTGACCAATTAAAAGGAGCTTCGTGTTTCTCAAAGATTGATTTAAGATCTGGGTATCATCAGTTAAAGATTAAAGCAGAAGATATACCCAAGACAGCATTCCGAAGAGATACGGACACTATGAGTTTTTGGTAATGGCATTTGGCTTGACGAATGCGCCAGCCGCATTTATGGGTCTTATGAACAGAGTATTCAAGCAGTATTTGGATAAGTTCGTTATTGTGTTTATCGACGATATACTGATTTACTCAAAGACGGAAGAAGATCATAAGGAGCATTTGAGGATTTCCTTGGAAATTCTGCGAAAAGAGAAACTGTATGCTAAGTTTTCAAAGTGCGAATTCTGGCTAAAGGAAGTGCAATTTCTTGGTCATGTAGTTAATGAAGAAGGAATTAAAGTGGACCCGGCCAAGATAGAAACTGTAATGAATTGGGAAAGACCCAAGACTCCAACAGAGGTAAGAAGTTTTCTGGGATTAGCCGGATATTATAGAAGATTTGTGCAAGATTTTTCTAAAATTGTCGTTCTGTTGACAAAATTGACGAGGAGGAACGAGAAGTTTGTTTGGACAGAAAAGTGCGAGGATAGTTTTCAAGAGTTAAAGAAGAGGCTGGTAACCGCCCCAGTGTTGGTATTACCAGATGATAAAGGGGAATTTGTGATATTCAGTGATGCTTCATATAAAGGACTTGGATGCGTGTTAATGCAACAGGGGAAGGTAATAGCATACGCGTCAAGGCAACTTAAGCCGCACGAGCAAAAGTATCCAACACATGATTTGGAATTGGCAGCAATTGTGTTTGCCCTTAAGATTTGGAGGCATTATTTGTACGGGAAAAAGTGCGAGATTTATACAGATCATAAAAGTTTAAAGTATATTTTTACTCAGAAAGAATTGAATATACATCAAAGAAGGTGGTTGGAATTGATCAAAGATTATGATTGTGCGATAAACTACCATCCTGGAAAGGCAAATGTGGTAGCTGATGCTTTAAGTCGAAAAGAAAGGTTGAATATGTTAACATCATCAGAAGAAATAATCAAAGACTTTGAAAAGATGGAAATAGAGGTGCAGACTCCAGAATGTGGAGGTGAAGCTATATATGCAATGCTGTTTCAACCTGAAAATTTGGAAAAGATTTGATGTTGTCAAGAGCAATTGATGAATCGCGAAAAGGATAGGTTGACGGGAGAAGAAATTAAAGCTCAAAAGGATGGAAAAGGGATATACCGTGTTAACTCACGTATTTGGATACCTAATGTTGTGGAACTAAAGCACGAGATTTTTCAAGAAGCGCATAACTCGAGATTTTCAATTCACCCTAGAAGTACGAAAATGTACCAGGATTTAAAAGAAAGTTATTGGTGGCCCAACATGAAAAAGGAAAGTGCGGAATGGATAAGTAAATGTTACACGTGCCAAAGAGTCAAAGCGGAACATCAAAGGCCAAACGGATTGCTTCAGCCACTGGACATACCCGAATGGAAATGGGAACATATAGCGATGGATTTCGTGGTGGGATTACCTAAAACCAAATCAAATCATGATGCGATTTGGGTGGAAATCGATCGGTTGACAAAGTCAGCACATTTCTTGCCGATAAATGAAAGGTTTTCGTTGGAAAAGTTGGTCAAATTGTATTTAGATGAGATTGTGATGCGCCATGGAGTCCCTGTATCTATCGTATCTGATAGAGACCCAAGGTTTAATTCGAGATTTTGGCGACAATTCTATGATCATTTGGGAACGAAATTGAAAATGAGTACGGCATATCATCCGCAGACAGATGGACAAAGTGAAAGGACAATTCAGACGATTGAAGATATGTAGCGAACCTGTGCAATAGATTTTAAAGGATTAGGACGATCATTCGCCCTTAATTGAGTTTTCCTACAACAACAGTTATCACGCGAGTATTGGCATGCCGCCTTATGAAGCGTTGTACGGAAGAAAGTGTAGATCCCCTACTTATTAGGATGAAGTTGGTGAGCGCAAATTAATTGGCCCAGAGCTGGTTCAGCAAACGAAGGAAAAAAGTCAAAATGATACAAAAGAGATTAATTGTAGCTCAAGATCGACAGACAAAGTACGCAAATCAAGAACGGAAAGATGTGCAATTCGAAACTGGAGACAAAGTCTTGTTAAAGATATCTCCTTGGAAAGGTTTAACTCGATTCGGAAAGAGAGGAAAGCTGAGTCCAAGGTACATTGGACCATTTGAAGTATTGCGATGAGTTGGGAAAGTGGCGTATGAATTGGCACTACCTCCGCAAATGCAACATCTGCACAATGTGTTTCATGTCTCTTTCTAAAGAAGTATAATACTGATGCGAGCCATATGATCGAGTTGGAACCAGTGGAAATCCAACCAGATTCGTCCCATGTGGAACAACCAGTGCGAATTTTGGATCGAAAAGAAAGGACGCTTAGAAATAAAGTTGTACCTCTAGTTAGAGTGTTATGGAGAAATCCTTTAGTCGAAGAATCGACTTGGGAATTAGAAAGCAAAATGAAAGAAAAGTATCCCCATCTATTTGCTTAGATTAGATTCTGGGGACAGAATCCTTTTAAGGAGGGTAGATTGTGATGACTGAGAATTTTTCGACGTAATTAAGTCAATAAAGAATGTGTTATGTGATATGATTATAATTATATGACTAAGTGCTGATTAATTGTCTTTTCTATATATTAGACTATAAGAGCGTGGATATAAACGTTCCAATTTAAAGAGTCAGCTTAGAAGTTAAGCTGTGGTGTCGGGCCGTCAGGTAGAACGAAACCCGTCCTAATAAGGAGTTAAAGAATATAAAATGTGAATTATGTGTGACTGAATGAAATGAATGTATAAATAAAGTATTTCGTCCTAAGTGACGTGTTGATTGGTAAAGATAATGAGAAGCGTAATCGAAATGCTGAGCGTCGGGCCGTCAGGCTGAACGTGACCCGGTACGCGTAAAAGAGGATAAAGATTAAAGAGGGATACATTCTATGATCAGACCTGAGTCGTTATGTGATTATATATGTGAGATTGTTGTCTGTGTGCATGGCTATATGTTCTGTGACAGTTTTTGTGAATTTTAAAGGAATTATGTGATTTAAATAAAGGTTTAATTAACCTTCGCACATTTTTATAAAATCATCCGAGTAAGATAAAAACATGGGATTTGTTCTGTTATCTTCGTAGTGGTCCTAGAGACTTTTTAAAAATGATAAGTGAATTTATTTGATGGTCTTTGCATTTTTAAATTGATTTTATGTGGAAAATGTTATTATTAAAGCAAGCTTGCGAAATTCATATAAAATCAACCGTTTGCTCAAAAATCTATTATGAGAAATGGTTAAAAAGCTAATTTCGAGGCCTACGTATTAAAATTGTAATTTTCAATAATTCTCGACTTCCCGAGAGAGATATACTTTATATTTGATTTTTGTTACATTTGAGTAAAATGAAAAGGAACAAATGAGCTAAAAGGGAATTAGTAGATTACAAATTTGCCCTTATTTTGATGGAGTATAAATTCATTCTTTCCCTCCCTTTTTCCTTTCTTTTCCCGTGCACCCACTCTCCCCTCTCTTCTATTTTCTTTTCTTTCTCTCGAACACTCTCTCTCACTCCCTCTCTCGGCTCTCTCCATCTCTCATCTCTCTCACTTGCATGCAACCTTCAAAACCTACTCAAACTCAAAGATATTACTACCTTTAGTCTTTATTTACGGTATACTCTTCGATTCCTATTTGCCTGTAAGTATTTATAGAAGTTTTGTTGGTTAATCACTATGGTGGTGTTCAAGGAAAACCATTTCTTGATGCATAACCATGAGAGTGAATTCAAGCATTTTGGGGGTCATAAACTCGAGAAGAGACCCGTTATGGGCTCTCTCAAGTTCGACCACCACCGGTCATGATCCAAAGGAGAGCCGGTGGAGTTTCCATGATATGATCATTTGATTTTAGCTTTGCATGTTATGGTTTCTTAAAAGCTTGAAAAAGGGTTTTGTTTCTTTTGTTGAAAATTGAGTATGTGATTAATAAAATGGTTGTATTGATTGTGTTAGGAAGTAAATGGATGTGTGTAAATGATTATTGCTTAGAAAATCAAAAATTAAGGTTTGCATGTGAGTTTATCATTCGGCTTTATGCTAATTAAGAAGAGGAATTTGATTTTGTGAGTTAATCTTGGTGAGCACTAAGTTTATATGGCCTAAAAAGTGATTGCATGTTAGTTTTAAAGAAGATCAAGATGTGCATGTCATTGATTAGTCCTTGAGTTGTAGATCATGTTCTTTCCGAATGGAAAATAAACTAAAAAGGGATAATTTGGTGATTAAGTGGATGCATGTTGACTAAATGAATTGATTAAAGCTAAAGTCACTAGGTAATGCTTGGATTTGGTGTTTAAGTGAATGGAATGATCTAGTTAAGGACTAAAACAAGTGGGAAATGTGGTATATAACCTTGCATGTCAAAATCTATTCTTGCATGTTTGATTTATGGAAAACCCGAATGGGTTCTAAGGAGTAAAAGAGGAATCAAGTTGGTTTTTATCAATTATATTAATGGCTAGTAAGAACTTGATTGCAAGATAAAGATGGGGTAGTATTTATGTTCGAATTTTGATGATTAAAAGAAGTTGTTGATTTTGATTCTTAATGTGTTGTGATTCGGATTCTTGATTAAAAAGAATAAAATTTAAGTGCGTAAATGACCCTTGTGAATTGCATTTAGTTGTGTTTGATTATATGAGGATTGAAATTGAATGTACTTGGTTGTGTTTTGCATATATGGTTCGAATTAAAGAATAAATGAAAAGGAAAACTTAATCGTTTGATATTAAGAGCTATAAGTGATAGCTATGGTCGTAAAAAGAGTTATGTTTGTATAATTGAGAAATAGCCAAGGTTAAGCGAGTACGCTTTGGTTGTTAAGTGTATAAGGATATAAAAGTTGCGAGAAAAGGGTTATGCTATATGCTATGTGCTATGTGCTTATGTGTATAATCTATATTCGTATACTCGAGTCAAAGATATAGTCGAGTTATCGTACTGAGTGATCGTTCCGGGAACGAGAGTTGAGAATCTGATTAAGGTTTCGTTTTATTGTAGATTCGGAACGTGAGGGTATTCAGGCTAGGAAAGGAAATGGTTTACTAGGTGGCAGTAGTTCAACCTTCAGGAAAGCAAATCTAGGCAAGTAACTCTGATTACTTGTGTAAATGGTTATAAAAAGAATGTTGTTCATACCATGTAGAGTATTGAACTGTTCAATTATGAAACCCTGATATTGATTTGAGATACCCTGCCTTTGTTCCTGATAAACTGTTATTGATAAGCTTAATGATTCAACCCTTTGATAATCTGTCCTTTTTGTTCAAGTTATCTATTAATCCATGGATTATATTGAACCCTTTGATTATCCTTGTTAACCCTGTTTAATGATACCCTATTTTCCCGATCACCCTATTGATCCCTACACATATGTTGATCCTTCTAATTTAGTGCCTTGATTATCCTTGATACAGAATCCTTATGAATTGTTCCTTGTTTATCTTTGAATCACTCCCTAACTTTGTTTCCTTAAAATCTGAATTAAGAATGAGTTTCGACTTGAAAGAGTCCGAATGATTTCAAATGCTTGGTAATGATAAAATGGATTTTTGAAAACCTATTTGTTTTTCCAACTCAAGGTTTTCCAAATGAATTCCTGATGGATTAGATTGGAATGTAAGAGGCTAGTGGGACTAGTCCAGTCATGGTAAGAGGCTAGCGGGGCTAGTCCAACTTAAGGCTGAAATTATGCCGATTGGTACCTTAAAGACCGGATGGAGGTCGGTACGGGCTGATCACCCGTACATATTGAAATGGAAAGATAAGTGATCCAATCAAGGGTTCTAATTGATTATTTAAAAAGGGAACTGAAACTTTTGTTCAGTAAATTGATTTTTGAAAATGAAAATGGTTTATATTGCTTTGAAAAGAGTTGATTATGTTATTGTGAAGCTTAAAGCTCGAGAACCCTGATCCTTGAAATTGTTAATCATATGATTGATTCTATATATTGAAACGCTATTGCTTTCCTCTATTGAAAGATCTATTATGTTCCTTTATTGACTTGTGATCAATGTTGGCTTTCGAACCACGTTTAGCCTTGTTCCTTAAAAGCTCCATATTGTTCCTTCAAAAACCTTTCCTTAACCCAAAAGCTGGAAATCTGCCACCTAGATCAAATAAAGTGGAATGCCCTGAGTTTGGTAAAACATATTGTGATTTGATATTGTAGAACTGCTATATAGTTACTTGCTGAGTTTTATACTCATTTGTTTTGTTTTAATCTAACCATGGCAGTTAAGCAAGAAGATGGCCAGGCTTAGGCGCACTGCTCGTAAGAGCGTACCTGGTGGTCCCTACCGTGTTGAGGGCTTCCGGTTTCCAGAGCAGGTAGTGGTAATTATGAGTGAGCTCGCGCCTAGAAAGAAGCGTTTAAAGATACAATGGGTTATCTGTCGGTTTCCAACCGGAATCGATATTGTTTATTTAATAATATTTTGGGTTTGTAAGTTATATTTTGTGATTGGTAGTTGTAATCTTGTCTCATACTTTATCCTGTTGATCCTGTTAGTAGTTAATCGGGGTTTATGCATATATAATTATTAGATTAGAGGTGTGTGAGTCCTTATTTCCTAACCCCGAGATTGAGGGCGTCACAAGTTGGTATCAGAGCTACAGGATCTAGTCCCTGAGACAAGTTAGGTTTTAAAAAGGGGTATTTTGGGAATATATCTATATCGCGAGAGAGTTCGGCTCATATAGAGTTGAGTTAGACTATTAGGTATAGTCTAAGGAAAGTGTTTATTGGTAAAGCGGAAACTAGAGTTAGGGTGTGAGTTAGCTGGAAGCTTTATTTAACCCTAACATTATTTCTTGGTTGCTGTTTTGTGTTTTCTCTCAGGATCCTAGTAGTGGTAGTGACTCAGACTCAGAGATTAGTTTGTCTGGTACCCCTGTGGACCCCATTCCACCCTCTCCAGAGGAGCCTGTGTATGTTAGTTCAGACCCAGAGGAGGACCCTTCTGAGAGTAGTGAGATCCCCATGCAGATTTCACCCTTGAGGCCAGATTCAGAGACCCCTGCCCCTGAGCCAGAGTCCGAGATGCCTAAGACTGTTCCTGTCAGTGTTGATAGGTTGGGAGCTTTGGTAGATAGGTTGATTCGGGATTCTAGGCAGAGGACTTTAGTTGTGATGGAGGAGTGGAGAGTTAGGATTCAGTTGGTGGAGCAGGTTGCCAGGAGGAGATTGGATGAGGGACCATCCACTAGTGATGCTGATGCTGAGGCCCGGAGGCTGCATAAGATCATTCGCTGGATGTTGGTTGTGTTGAGAGAGATTTTAGATGATTAGACGGGACTGTTGGTTGAGCCCGTGGATTGTTGTTTTTCAGTGCCAGTAGGCTTTGGGATACTTGGTCAGATGCCGGGATCCCTTTTCATTTATCTTGTTGTAATTCAGACCAGTGATGTAGTAGTTGTTGTTGGAAGTTAGGGGTAGATAGGGGGATATTTTCCAGTTTTTCCTCTGTTTAACCCTGCTATTTATTGTACCTTATTTCAGAACTTATGATATCCAGAATTATCTCTATGTACCCTTGTTTAAATAAATCCATTGTCTTGCTTTCCATTGTGCACCTTGATTATCTTATAAACTGTTCTCAATACCATGTTTTAATACAACCATGTTTTCGTATAACCATGTTTAAAGCTCATAAAACCCTATTCTGTGCCATGATAAAAACAACACTGATATGAGAATTATGTAGTAATAGGATTGTATGTGCAAATTGGGTAAAACTTAAAACCCACAAAAGAGATTTTATAGAGACTGTTATTATATATATGCCATGCCATCGTATTGCTAAATAATTGCTCAATCAGGTTTGTAAGAAATAGCCAACTCACCAGATCACCAAGAAGAAGAAATTCCCACCCAAGACCCAGATTCTAAAATTTTTAACTCCATCTGATCCTGGATAAACTGAGGAAAATACTTTTCTAAAAACAATTCCTTAAACCTCTCCCAAGTAATAACATCTGTACCTTCCAGCGTCTTCACCATCACTGCTATCTGAAATTATATCGCAATATAAGAATCTCGAACCACGACGTGAATCATACTAATACCTGTTATACTGTAGCACTCAACCTCTCGACGTTCTATCTTTCTATTCCTTACTTCTAATCCTAACCCTCTACCCATTCCCGTCAACCTAGGCTTGTGTCAGTGACTTATAACCTGTAGCTCTGATACCAAACCCGTGGCGCCCTCCAAACCCGGGTCAGAAGTTTGGGGTCCACACACACACACACACTATTTATAACCTGCTTATAACAATAATAAAGATAATAATAATAGGCAGTGACCCTACTTACCAATTACCACGGACCGCAACAGGTTAAAGTATGCACACAAGCCAACCACACTTACTTATATTACAAACGCTCAAATCCCAACTATTCAAACTTAGAACTGAGTAATAAACATTATTACAAACTTTTACAAACTTAAATTATTCCAAAAGAAGCCTACTATCTCAACTCGATCAACCTGAACCCCTAGCTCTTGCGCTGGACTGGGGATCCACGGTACCAACCGGTTCCTTCTTAACTAGAAAAGAACATAAATAATATCGCACAAATGAGCTAACTAGCTCAGCAAGTCACAATGACAAAACTGAGAATAATGATCATCAGGTGAATATGGTTATGATATCAAGTGAACAATAGATTATGATTTAGAATTGGATATTATATTTTTATTTTAAAAACCAAGGTTAGGCTGCTGATCAGTCACGCACTAACCCCGAGCAAAGCACACAACACTGCTCTAACTACTGGATCCAAGGCACACATTGGCCTAACTTGACCATCATATGGTCTAACCATGAATCTGGTCCACAATTTTATAAAAACAATCCAATTCTAACATAATAACAGAATAAACAATGTAAAGCAATAACCAGAATCATAAATAACATTGGATGTTCAATAATGAAATGGTTTCAATCTTCATAGGGATCAATATGGCATTTTCAAAGCTTGGCTGTTAGGTAATGAAAGAATTGGATAACAAAGGAATCAACATTTCAGGGTTCCAAGGATTTGGTCTTTCAAAGCATAAGATACAATGGTTTGAATGTGTAAGCAATCTGGTTCAGTGTTTGATATTTAGTTTGTATGTATTTGTGGAGTAGTATCGTATATTTGAGATTCGTATTTGGGTATACAACAATCAATGGTCTAGAAAGAATCAGGTTTACGGCTCAAGATCAATAACTGGAATCAAGGTTTAGGGTTCAGTGATATAAAACAGGACTATCAATCACTACAATATCTCGAGAAAGTTCAGAACACTTGCCTGGTACTAGCTTACTATACTGCACTCGCTTTCAATCACCACTGTCTTACTCCTCAACTACCTGTTTTCCTTTTCTACGCCTTGCCTCTTCTGCTCACATATCATAAGCATCTATCAATATTCAACTCATACGATTCTATTCGAAATATACTTCTATCTACCCCTCATTTCACCCAAATTCGATTACCGGATTGAAAGTTACGCAATAAACAAGTAAATATCGAATATATAAACCGAGAGTTAACCAACAAGTCACATATAGCACATAACACGTCATATAATCAATGATATAATATTTATAAAGAAGTCTCGGGTCATAAACAGGCTTTCGGGTACTTAAAATGATTTTTAAAACATTTTTCGGAATTAAAACGGGTCGTTGGATCAATACTGGAATAATAAACAGGGTTCGGCTGGCCAATTCTGGCTTTGAAACAATTTTATAATAATTATCGATTTTTGAAAATAATTTAAAATAATATTTTAAAGCTCGAAACTATTTTTCAGAATTTTAAAATCATTTTTAAATAATTAAATCTAATTAAATAATTAATTAAAATCACTTAATAATTAATTAAATCAATTAATCAATTAATTTTCGAATTAATTGATCAATTAATCAATTAAAAATTAACTGAAATTAATTACTTAATTAATTCAGATTTATTTTTGAATTAAAAATAATTTTTGGAATTAAAATAATAATTTTTAGAATTTTCAGAAATTAAAATCGAATTTTTATAATAAAAATAAATAGAAAATATGATTTTTGAATATTTTTAAAACAAGAATCCTAAATTTGCAAACTCTGGAAACTTCAGGGACCAAACTTCATCGTCCCTAAAAGTCCAGGTACCAAACTACAATTTTACACCCCCCCCCCCCCCGTCGCCGGAAAATACAGGGGGGCCGGAGAACTCGATTCCGGCACCCTCACCTCACCATCTGCTCCAGAATTAACTACACAACACTAGAAATCTATTCGTGCAATCAAAATACATCAATCATCCCTGTCCTGGCCGGAAATTGGCCAAGAACATCGAAAACTTAAAAAGACAACTCCCTTCGATTCATTAATCCTCTGTTAACGAGTTATATACTAATCAATTGAAAATTTTATAAGGAACACAACCCACTATAAATCAACAGCTAATAACCCCTAAATCAAAAAGCCCCAAATTTCAATTGAAAACATTCATACGGGTTATAAACCCTAATTTTAAAATTCAAGAATTAAACCCACTTTTGAGCATGTTATTGAACTCCAAATCAGACGTATGACATATGAAAATCATCAGGAAAACAAGCTCTACAACATGCAATCATCAAATCATACAAACAATCATCCGAACAGAAATTCATATTTTTAATAAAAATAATTCGAAATTAAATAAAAATTGTTAGGTCACACTTTCACTGTAGAGGGGGTGAATACAGTGTTTATTACAATCAAATCAAACTTCAAGAACTTATGTAACAGAAAACAAACTTTATTGAAACAATAAACTCTGTTACAATCTGGAACTGTTATCTCTCAGTGATGAACAAAATATCACGAGAGCTGCTAGGGTTATAGTAAATAATATTCTCGATAATGATAACACTTATAGTGTAAACCCTATGTCTGTGTTTATATACTACACAGTTACAAGATAATCGCTAATTGATATGGAATATAATTCTGCTTCCTAAAATATATCAATCAGATATCTTCTATTCCAAGTATTCCATTCTTTATGGAATTCCTTCTTCATGCATATCTCTTCTTATGTTTATCTTGATCTTCTTAACTTTAATCAGCTACTGTCCTTATCTGATCATCCTTCAACACTTAAGTTTTGATATCTATCTCCTGATGCTTATCTCCTGATAACATAAGTACTGATATCCTTAAGTTCTGACGTCCAGTATAAGTACTGATCAGTTAAGTACTGATTTGTTCTATTCAAATAAGATCTGAAATCTAAACATAAAACATATTAGCCATGACATTATCAAATATATCTAACAATCTCCCCCAACTTGTAAATTAGCAAAATATACAAGTTTAACAGATATTTGATGATGTCAAAAACATTAAGTACAAATGCATGAGAAATAGACAAGATAACTACAACTTACAGTCCTTAAAGCTTTTACCAATTCAACTTCTGATAACAACTTTAGTCTGTATACACATCAGAATTTAAGTAGTTGTAGATCTTTGACTTGGCTTCATCATTTTCTAATCTCTCTGATGTCAGGAGTTGTTCTGAGATAATTCTTCAACAAACATTTCTCAGCATATCTGAGTTCATCAATCATTCTCCGTTTGACATCTTTAAGCTCTGCAGTATCTTCACCAGTTTGAAATATTGCAGCTCTGAGATCATTAATCTTTGCTCTTCTCAACTCCCGATCTAGTCTTATGACATAAGCTTTGTTAGACTCTAGATTGAATTCAAGCCCCTTAATACCAAGATAAGTTCTGATCTGTGCAGTATTAGGCTTCATATCAACAATATCACCATTGTGATTTCTGTACTTTGGAACATATCTGCTGTCAGACTTAACAGAATAAAGCCTTTTCTGTCTCTGAATCTGTTCTTTTAAGTAGTTTGCAGCAGTCTCTGTTATTCTGTCATCCACTTGAAGTAAGAAAAGTACATGCTCCAATTCTTCAAAATACTTCAAAGGAATGGCATTTTGTCTTATATGATAAACCCTACCATCTGTCATGAAATACAACATGATGTATTCTTTCAAGTAGGTATGGTAAACCATCTGTACAAATTCTAGTTGATTCAATCTCTCAGGAGTTGCTCCAATACCTGGTTCACTCAAGGAAGTTGGATCATCGGTAGTGTTGTGTACTCTTCTTTCATCAGCACTTCCCAATCCAGTTTTATCTCTAGCTTCCTTTCCAGTAACTACTCTTGCTTCAAAACCACTTGAAGTAGTCTTCAAAGATTGAGTCTGTTTTGCTTTAGTGAATCCTGGTAGGAGTGTTTTAGATTTATTTTCTGATATCAAGTTAACTTGAGCACTGTCAGAGGTTACTTGCTTCTTCTGAATATCAGAACTTACAATTTCTTGACTCTGAACAACTTGAGCTGTGTCAGAGGTTGTTTTAAGAACTTTTCTTGAAGTCAGAGCAAGATCATCTTTTCCATCAGTAATTTCTTCTTCCTCAGGAGGTACATAAGGCTTGATAGGTTCACCAACCTTTTCTTTACCCTTGGATCTTGGATCTATCTGTGGTTGTGATCTAGCCAAAGTTTCTTCAGTATGTATCCTTTCTTTGATCACAATGCCTTTAGGTTTTGGAAGTAACTTTTTACCAGAAGCTTCAAATTTAGATGTGACTTTCTCTGATTTAAGTCTGGCTTCTTCTTCCTTTAAACTTTCCAAGTCCATCCCTGGATTTTCTTGAAGAAATAACTGTCTTGACATTTCCTCATCAAGATCTAGAAGTTCATCAGAACTTATCCTTTTACCAGCAGCAGAACTTATTCTTTTCCCAGTATCAGAACTTGTTCTATGACTAGCTTGTCTTGATGTAAACCTTCTACCTTGACTATGACCACTACCCATTCCAGAGTTTCCTTGGTCATCTTTTCCATCATCCTTTCCTTGCAGTGTCTTGTTGGTTTTGCATTTGGACTTAATTACCTTTGGTGCCATGTGAAAAAATATTGAAATTCAAGTATGCCTGTTAGGTGTTTGAGATAATGTCTGTATGAAAAACCAACGTGAGAAAGAATGAGAAAGAGAGTAAAAGTAAGAAGAGAGATAAAGTATAAAGAAAATAAAAGATTAAAGAAATCTTCTCTCTGTTGTTCTTATACTCTGAAAAAAATGTTACCGTTGGACACCTGTCAGACATGCAGTAATAACGGATAGTTACTGGGCTCGAGAAAACAGGAATGATTACTTACCTAGTTGCCTTGTTTCAAGGAAAAACCATTTCATTTATCAAGAGACACAGTTTTAATTCAAAATTTAAACCGTTAGCACTGATTGAATTATTTTTCACTGCAACATTAATATTCTGAAAATGAATCATGTTAAAAATGACCGAGATAATTTCGATGAATAAGTGCTGACAAAGAATCAGAACTTAAATAAAGACAAAATTGAAATGGTCATCAGAATATCAAGCAGGATTTAACAACACAAGATAAAATAACTCAGAGACAAAATCTTGAAGTAAAAATAGTTTTCATTAATATATCAAGTCAATACATATATGAAATAGAAATTACATCAATACAAGATTTTCCCTAAGCTTCTAATCCTAACGTCAACAGCTTTAGTCCTAGCTAAGAAGCCTGACAAAGCTGAGGATGAAGAAGAACAGGAAGAAGACGAGATTAAGTCATCTTCCTCTTCCTATCTTCGACGAACAAGATGGCGAGTCGTATGATTCGCTCTTGCTGACGGATACGACGAAGGTGAAGGTCTCTTCGAATGGCCACCAGATCACGTTTGATAACCTCTGGAAATTGAATCCAGAGATTGTGAGGGATGTTGGTGATAGGGTAGGGAGTTGGAATTCCATTCAAAAAGACATGCACAGTCTCATCACCGTAATTGTAGAACCAGCCAAATTCAGCCATTTGTGATAGTAAATGAAAGACAAGACTGAATTTGTGATACAAGTGTGATGAGAAGACTAATGTGAAGTGGCTGATTATATAGGCAAGAGAATGCCAGGAGACGCGAAGATATTTAATGCTGACAGATAGAGTTAAGTCTACCTCGTCTCCCTAGACTTGAAAAAGAATAACAGTCATTGGAAAGAGGAATCATGGTCTAGACCGCACAAGACACAAGAAACAGTGGACTGTTCAAGTACAAAACCATTAATCCTAATCATAGTGACTATTAATCTTCCACTTCAACATATGCGAGTACAAACTGAGACTGTTATTAAATTTCATTCAAAGATAAGCCAAGTAAAGGATTAGACTGAGAAATCAGAACTTAGACCTATACCAGAACTTAACAGTCATCAGAACATAATTTCTTAACTCGAAAAAGGAATGCTCATCTTAGTAAATACTCATACAAGTTCTTAGTTATGAACGTCAGAACTTAATCATCAGAACGTGTAACTAGAACTTGTCCTCAGAATTTGTGCAAAAATGACACAATGACTGTTTATCTAAAATAACATAGACCACCACAGAAATTCTCATCATTCAGATGGAGTGATTAGTGTGTGCATTAAGCTAAATAACAGACAAAGAGTAAAGTCTGATCTACTTCAGTACATCTTAGAAATAAGTCATAATTAAAATTTTGCTAAAGAGCTGTCATTATCCTGAAACCTACTGATAAATGAGTTCATGCATGAGTCCACCTCAACTGTTTTTGTGCTAATTTTATGCATCTTTAAAATTCTCTGTTACAGTGGCTTCTCAGTGTAAGTGAGTCACGACTGCTTATCAAAATTTATGCTATTATCAGAGTATTTCTCCAGTAATCATAGAGTGTGAAAAGTCACCAAGAAAATATTTTGCTTTTCTAATGCATATTTACTTAATACCAGCAATGCACTTGGGTCGTCCCTTTCACATTTTTACTCTAGATCTCAAAGGAGTACCTGATATTATTCTTTGATTTTTTTTTTCTTTTGATAAGTGAGGTTTATCAGCACTTAGTACATTCAGCAGTTTTACTAGAATCAGAACTTAAACAGATGAGTAGCATTATTCTAATTTGGGACTTAGTAATAAGATGAATAAAGTAAACTAAACTAAGCTCAAGTATCAGAATTTGCTTGTGTCATAAGATTTCCACAGAAATAATTACTTCTTTCATGGGATCATTTGTTTATTGAAGACTAGTAGGTCAGTATCTAGCACAATTATCCTCATAGGATTGAATAGTTACTGAAACAGACATATCACTTATCAGAGTTTAGAAACATATATCAGACAACAGTCAGTACTTAAAGACATTTATCAATTAATGCACAGAATATACAAAGAGATTAATTCTGTAAATACTGATCATAAAGTCTGATAACATAGAACAAGTTTAAGCAGATTTAGAGAAAGAACCTGAAATCATTCCAAGTTTATTTACCAATTTTGTAAAGGTAGCTTCACACAGTGGTTTTGTGAAGATATCTGCTACTTGTTGATCTGTGGGAACAAAATGCAATTCCACTGTACCTTCATCCACATGTTCCCTGATGAAATGGTACCTGATGCTGATGTGCTTTGTCATAGAGTGTTGAACTGGATTACCTGTCATAGCAATAGCACTTTGATTATCACAGTAAATAGGGATTTTGAAATATGTTAACCCATAATCCAGTAACTGATTCTTCATCCAGAGAATCTGTGCACAGCAGCTTCCTGCAGCAATATACTCTGCTTCTGCAGTTGATGTGGAAATTGACTTTTGTTTCTTGCTATACCAAGAAACCAACCTGCCTCCAAGAAATTGGCAGCTACCACTTGTGCTTTTCCTGTCAATTTTGCAACCTGCAAAATCTGCATCTGAGTAACCTATTAATTTAAAATCTGATTCTCTAGGATACCATAATCCTAGATCAGCTGTTCCTTTAAGATACTTAAAGATTCTTTTTACAGCTGTTAAGTGAGGTTCTCTTGGATCTGCTTGAAATCTTGCACAAAGACAGGTAGCAAACATGATATCTGGTCTACTAGCAGTTAGATAGAGAAGTGAGCCAATCATACCTCTGTAATCAGTAATATCTACTGAATTACCAGTATCCTTATCCAGTTTTGTTGCAGTGGCCATGGGAGTGGATGCACTTGAACAGTCTTGCATTCCAAATTTCTTCAGCAAGTTTCTGGTGTACTTAGATTGACAAATAAAAGTTCCTTCTTCACTCTGCTTGACTTGAAGGCCCAGAAAATAACTAAGTTCTCCCATCATACTCATCTGATATCTTGACTGCATTAGTTTGGCAAACTTTTTGCAAAGTTTGTCATTTGGAGACCCAAAAATAATATCATCAACATAAATCTGGATCAAAAGTAAGTCCTTGCCATGGTTGAGATAGAACAGTGTTTTGTCAATAGTTCCTCTGTTGAATCCACTTTCCAGAAGAAACTGAGCTAAAGTCTCATACCATGCTCTAGGAGCTTGCTTAAGTCCATAAAGTGCTTTATCAAGCCTGTAGACATAATCTGGATGTTTGGAATCTACAAAGCCTGGAGGTTGTTCAACATATACTTCCTCTTCCAATTCTCCATTGAGAAAGGCACTTTTCACATCCATTTGAAAGACAGTAAACTTTTTGTGAGCAGCATAAGCCATGAATATCCTTATGGCTTCTAACCTAGCAACTGGCGCAAATGTTTCATCATAGTCAATTCCCTCCTGTTGAGAATATCCTTTTGCAACCAGCCTTGCCTTGTTCCTTACAATTATGCCATCACTGTCAGTTTTGTTTCTGAATACCCACTTTGTACCAACAACCGATCTATTCTTAGGTCTTGGCACAAAGGTCCAGACTTTGTTTCTTTCAAATTCATTCAACTCTTCCTGCATTGCTTGCACCCAATCAGTATCTTGAAGAGCTTCTTCCACTTTCTTTGGCTCAGACTGAGAGAGAAAAGAATTGTAAAGACATTCATTCGAAGTACCTGTTCTAGTTCTGACACCTGCCTCAGGATTTCCAATTATCAAATCAGGTGTATGTGATTTTGTCCACTTCCTTGCAGATGGAAGATTTTCTCTAGAACTGGATGCTCCCCCATGATTCATGCTGTCTTCGGTTTCATTTTCTGATGCTCCCCCTGAAACTATGCTCTCTGAGTTGGATCCTTCAGTATTTAGATTTTCAGTACTGTCAGTACTTGGCTTATCAGAACTTGACGAATCAGAATTTGAAGAGCCAGATGTATGTTCTGATGCTTCTTGAGATGTGATAATATCTTGAGTATGCTCCCCCTGCATTGGTGCATCTTTCTTTGACGTAGTCACCACAGTTTCAATAACATCAGAGTTTAATCCATCAGAATTTACAGTATCAGGACTTAGACTGTCAGGACTTGAGGTATCAGAATATGAATCTTCATTTTCAAATCTTAGCTGATCATGATCAATGCAATCTTCAAGTCCAGTGATCTTCTTGTCATCAAAAGAGACATTGATAGATTCCATGACCACTTTTGTTCTCAAATTATAGACTCTGAAGGCTTTTGTAGAAAGTGGATATCCAACAAAGATTCCTTCATCAGCTTTTAGATCAAACTTGGATAGCTGTTCAGGATGAGTCTTGAGAACAAAACACTTACATCCAAATACATGAAAGTATTTGAGATTTGGCTTCTTTTTTTTCACCATCTCATATGGTGTTTTTCCATGCTTGTTAATGAGTGTTGCATTTTGAGTAAAACAAGCAGTCTGCACAGCTTCAGCCCAGAAATAGGTTGGAAGCTTTGCTTCTTCAAGCATTGTTCGTGCAGCTTCAATGAGAGTTCTATTCTTCCTTTCAACAACTCCATTTTGCTGTGGAGTTCCAGGAGCAGAAAATTCCTGCTTTATTCCATGATTTTTGCAGAACTCTTCCATTATCAGATTCTTGAATTCAGTGCCATTATCACTCCTCAAAATTTTCACAGAATCTTTGATCAATTTATCCAGATGTTTGACATGATCAATCAGGATAGATGGAGTTTCACTTTTTGTGTGCAAGAAATACACCCATGTGTATCTGGTGAACTCATCTACTATGACCAACGCATATTTCTTCTTTGCAATAGACATGACATTCACTGGACCAAATAGATCAACATGAAGTAGATAATAAGGCTCAAGAATTGATGATTCAGTCTTGCTCTTGAACGAAGATTTTCTTTGTTTAGCCTTCTGACATGAGTCACAAAGACCATCAGGAACAAACACTGATTTTGGCAGTCCTCTCACAAGATCTTTCTTGATCAGTTCATTTATCTTGTTGAAGTTTAAATGAGAGAGTTTCTTGTGCCAATTCCAGCTTTCTTCAGTTGAGGCTCTACTCACTAAACAGATTGCAGAACCATCAGAACTTGTTGAAAGCTTAGCTTCATAAATGTTACCACGCCTGAATCCCTTCAGAACAATTTTTTCTTTAGATTTACTAACTATTTCACAATGTTCTGCAAAGAAATCAACATGATAACCTCTGTCACAGATTTGACTTATACTCAGTAAGTTGTGTTTAAGTCCTGAGACCAGAGCTACATCTTTAATGATGACATTCCCAAGATTGATATTGCCATATCCCAAAGTTTTTCCAATGTTGCCATCTCCATAAGAAACACTTGGGCCAGCTTTCTCCACAAAGTCTGATAGCAGGGCCTTATTTCCAGTCATATGTCCTGAACATCCACTGTCCAGAACTAAAATATTTTTCCTGTTGCCCTGCAATCAAAAAGACCACTAATTATTAGTTTTAAGGACCCAGACTTGCTTGGATCCTTTGGCCTTTTTAGGTTTGTTAACATTTGCAGCGGATTTAGCATCAGATTTTATGTTAACAGTTTTCTTATCAGAACTTATACTACCAGACTTTGAATCAGAACTTACACTAGAAGGAACAACAGAAACTTTCTTTAAAGAAGGTTTTATTTGATAATAATCATAGTACAAACTATGATATTCCTTACAAGTATAAATGGAATGCCATAAACTACCACAATGAAAACAAGGATCTTGTGGTTTGTATCTAACAGACTGACTCTTAACTCCTGATTTTGTAGATAAGGAGTTAATATTCTTATTCTTCCTGCAAAAAGAAGCCAGATGGTTAGAACTTCCACAGTTATGACACGCTTTCCTAGGAGCATCAGGAACAGATTTATAGTTATTGCTTTTATTCACACCTTCCTTTCCATTCCTGTTTTTCCTAGGTGATTTTACCTTGTTTGCATTCTTAACATCTTTCAGCTTATGCTTAAGCTGCTTCTTTGTCATTAAGCCTATGTTAACTTCAGCTGTCTTTTCCTGTTTTAGTTTGTCAGAAGCTGATTCCTTTTTAACTTCTGATTTCTCATTTTCAGATTTTTCAGTTACAAACTTAACAGGTTTTAACTTCGGCTTTTGCTTATCAACAGGCTTAATTTCTACAGTTCCTTTTTCATTTTTATTTTCTCCATAACCTAAGCCCTCTTTCCAGTTTCCACTGCTTAGCAAATTTTGAGTTGTTTTGCCAGAGTTAGTCCAAGTTCTGATAATCTCTCTCTCCTTTTCTAACTCAGTTTTTAGAGATTCATTCATTTTTAGCACTTCATCCCTAACATAAAAAGCATCATCTCTATCCTTCTGAGTTTGATGGAACATGACTAACTCTTTTTCTAAGAAATCATTTCTTTTCCTAAAAGCAAGATTTTCAGAAGTTAATCTTTCACATGTTAAAGTATGATCTCTATAACTAACAAACATGGTTTTAAGATATCTTCTCAACTCATTAATATCATCAGTATGAAAAGCATAAGTAGTCTGAGGTACCTTTGTTTCAGCAGCTTCAGAACTGCTCTCAGAACTTGATTTATCAGCATTTGCCATCAATGCATAGTTCTCCTCACTTTCAGAGTCTGAGGTGTCTGTCCAGCTTTTCTGCTTTGTGACAAGAGCTTTGCCTTTGTCACTCTTGGTCTTCTTGCAATCAGGAGATATGTGGCCTTTTTCACCACAATTATAACATTTAACATTAGCGTAATCTCCTCTGTCAGACTTTCCTCCTCTTCCTTCAGATCTTCTGAAATTCTTCTTATCAGAACTTATGCCTTTCCTGGAAAACTTCTTTCCCTTCCTGAACTTCCTGTATGCAATCTTTGTGATTCCTTTCACCATAAGAGCACACAGCTTCATCATCTCCTCATCAGCATCAGTTTCAGGCAAGCTTTCAGAATCTGAGTCATCATCACTCTCAGAACCTGATGACTCAGTATCAGACTTTATGATAAGAGCTTTACCCTTGTCTTTCTTTGAGGAAGGTGGTTTGGGGGATTCCTCTTCAGCCTTGAGAGCAACTGTCCTTGACTTTCCTCCTTTCCTCTTGCTTCTTTGTTCCATCTCAAGTTCATGAGTCTTGAGCATTCCATAGATTTCATCAAGAGTTGTTTCATCAAGATTGTAGTTGTCTCTTATTGTTGTTGCCTTCAAATCCCAACATTCAGGAAGAGCTAACAGGAATTTAAGGTTTGTATCTTCAAGATCATACTCCTTATTTACTAATGACAAGTCATTCAAGAGTTTGACAAATCTATCATATACATCAGTCAATGGCTCATTAGTCCTAGAGTCAAAGTGTTCATACTCTTGAGTGAGTATTGTCTTCCTGTTCTTCTTAACTGTTTCAGTTCCTTGACACCTTGTCTCCAGTGCATCCCATATCTCCTTAGCAGTCTTGCAGTTGATTACCCTGTTTGACATTACATTATCAATGGCACTATGCAATAAGTGTCGTACCTTGGCATCCTTAGCAATAGATGCTATATCTTCAGCAGTGTAATCACTCTTTTCCTTTGGTACGGTCTTTGCTGCTTCACCTGCAACTACAACAGCGAGCTTGGTAGGTTTGTGAGGCCCTTCCTTGATTCTATCAAGGTATTCTGGATCTGTTGCTTCCAGAAACATGGTCATCCTTACCTTCCATATGGGATATTCAGATGGTCTCAATATGGGAACTCTGATAGTCTCATATCGACTCTGAGTTGATGTCTTTGATGATTCCTCAGTTTTGGTAGGCTTAGTTGGAGTTTCTGTGTCAGACATGATTGTGTTTGGATCTTTAACTGTATGTGTGTTAACAGAAGGCTCTGATACCACTTGTTAGGTCACACTTTCACTGTAGAGGGGGTGAATACAGTGTTTATTACAATCAAATCAAACTTCAAGAACTTATGTAACAGAAAACAAACTTTATTGAAACAATAAACTCTGTTACAATCTGGAACTGTTATCTCTCAGTGATGAACAAAATATCACGAGAGCTGCTAGGGTTATAGTAAATAATATTCTCGATAATGATAACACTTATAGTGTAAACCCTATGTCTGTGTTTATATACTACACAGTTACAAGATAATCGCTAATTGATATGGAATATAATTCTGCTTCCTAAAATATATCAATCAGATATCTTCTATTCCAAGTATTCCATTCTTTATGGAATTCCTTCTTCATGCATATCTCTTCTTATATTTATCTTGATCTTCTTAACTTTAATCAGCTACTGTCCTTATCTGATCATCCTTCAACACTTAAGTTCTGATATCTATCTCCTGATGCTTATCTCCTGATAACATAAGTACTGATATCCTTAAGTTCTGACGTCCAGTATAAGTACTGATCAGTTAAGTACTGATTTGTTCTGTTCAAATAAGATCTGAAATCTAAACATAAAACATATTAGCCATGACATTATCAAATATATCTAAAAAAATATATAAAATTAACCTTTGATTCTGCAGTAAAATAGGTTCTGGAATCTGATAGTACTCCTTGAGACCTTTGATTTGGTTACTTCAACTTTTCCAACTGATTTCAATAACACCTTGAAATGGTAGTTTGATTCTCAGAAGGTTTTATGAATTTAGGGGTTTTCTCTGGAAAATTATATAATTAACTGTCTGCAAATGATTTTGATACGAAATAAAATATGGTAAAAGGCTATTTATAATTACGGAAAATTAGTATCTCGTTGGATCATCCCGGATATAGGACGGTACGTTTATTTATAAAAACTGATCCAAACGGTATCGATTTTCGGGATAATTATCCAAATTAGTACAATTTGTACCGCGGTCTTGGTCTCAGCGCCTGGTTACACGTATTACGAGGTGATAATTGTGATAGTTTAATAAAAACTCCTGTTTCTCGAAAATACGAGTTTTATTGATTTACCGAAATAAATATTGTATCGAAAATATTGCGTCGGGACCCGCGCAGGACAAACCGTACGCCGGATCGAAAAAGTCAAAACATAGAAAATGCTCGGAATATTGCAATTAGGTTATGAAGGAGTTCTCGGAAGAGTTTCGGATTCTAAAAATGTAACAGCGGATGACGTCAGTTGGTTCCCGTTTGTATAAAATAGTTTTTAAATACTCAGAATTTTTTTTATAAAATTCATATGATTCCTATAAATTCATAAATCATCATAAAAATAGATAGGAAGATATGACAATTATCTATATTTTATTTTGGACTTATAAAAATTAAAATACTCAATTAATAATATTTTTAAACATCCAAACACATTTAACACCTAACAAATAATTCACAGAATAGATACTGAACACATATAATAATTATTTAATAGCAAAAATAATTACACGATATATCCCGGATATTACAGTAACCCTCTAGCTAAAGTTAGGCCATTTTACATGCAAGGTCAATGAGGTAATTTGGCTAACAAAATGTGAGTTAGTGGGGTTGGAAATGTCTTCTTTGCCCTTTGGTTGAATGGAAGAGTATTTGCATGCAAGGGTAACTATGTAATTTGCTAATTACTAAACAACTAATTTTCAAAGATTTACTTTAATAAAATAAAATAAAAGTTCAAAAATTATAAAATTTATCCCATAAAATAACTTGGATTTTTAGAAATTTTATGAGATCACTTTTGAAATTTGTGAATGAAATAATTTTTAAAAGATAATTTTCCAAGGCATAGAATATTCTTTATAAATAAAAAATAAGGGCAATTAATAAAACTCTTGCTTTGAAAAATTATAATCTACATAAAGCAATTTATAACGCAACAAATTCCATTCACACAAACGTACAATCATTAAGTATATTTATAATCGGCTCTAATATTATACAGAGTTTACAAATAATAGTACACAAAATGTCGGTCGTAACATCCTCTCCCCCTTAAAGGATTCTGTCCCCAAAATCTAAGAGAACAGATGAGGATACCGGGAACGCATATCAGATTCTAACTCCCAGGTTGATACTTCGACCTTGGGGTTCCTCCAAAGTACTTTTACTAACTTTATTGACTTATTTCTAAGACTCTTTACTTGCCAATCGAGTAATTTGACAGGTTTCTCCATAAATGACTGGTCTGCCTAAATTTCTATAGGTTCATATTCTATCACATGGTTGGCATCAGGATTGTACTTCTTAAGCAATGACACATGGAACACATTATGCACATGTTGATACTGAAGTGGTAAGGCTAACTCATAAGCCACCTTCCCCACTTGACTCAAAATTTCAAAAGGACCTATATATCTAGGCGCTAACTTCCCTTTCTTGCCAATTCTAGACAACCCTTTCCTTGGTGACACTTTCAGCAAAATGGCTTCGCCTACTTGGAATCTAACATCCTTACGCGCGGGATCCGCATACTTTCTCTGTCTATCTTGAGCAGCAAGTAACCTTTTCTGAATTAATTTGACTATCTCATGCAACTGTTGTACCAATTCTGGGCCTAGAATATTTCCCTCTCCCACTTCATCCCAACTTTTCGGTGATCTACATTTTCATCCGTATAAAGCTTCGTATGGTGGCATGCCAATACTGGAATGATAACTATTATTATAGGAGAACTCTACCAATGGCAAGTGGTCGTCCCAACTTCCTACAAAATCGATTGCACAACTGCGCAACATGTCTTCGATTGTTTGAATTGTCCTTTCGCTCTGGCCATCAGTCTGCGGATGATACACCGTACTCATGTTCAACTTCGTGCCAAGACTCTCTTGAAATTGCCTCTAGAATCTCGAGTTAAATCGGGGATCTCTGTCTGAAACTATCGATACGGGCACGCCGTGTCTTAGTACGATTTCACGCACATACAGATTAATCAATCTATCCAATGACGACTTCTCATTAATTGGAAGAAAATGCGCCGACTTCGTAAGGCGATCAACTATAACCCATATAGTGTCATGTCCAAATTTCGTTCGCGGTAGTCCCACTATAAAGTCCATAATAATGTTTTCCCATTTCCATTCTGGGATCTTTAGGGGATGAATTAATCCGCTTGGTCTTTGATGTTCTGCCTTTACCTTCTGACAAGTATAAGACTTCGCAACCCATTCTGCCACTTCTCGCTTCATATTTGGCCACCAAAAGTTCTGCTTCAAGTCTCGATACATCTTGGTGCTTCCCGAATGGATTGAAAATCTTGAACTGTGGGCTTCTTGCAAAATCTCATTCTTCAATTCAGGTACATGAGGAATGCAAATTCTTGAGGAGAACCTTAGTATACCTTGCTCATCCCTTTGAGTACCAATCTCTTCTCCAGTTAGCAGATTTTTCTCTTGCTTCATTACTTCTTCCTGACATTTCTTTATCTTTTCTAATAATGTTGGCTGAAAAGTCATTGTATGACAAACCTCTTCAACTGTTCCACAATCACAAAATTCCAATTCAAACCTCTTAATCTCATCAGACAATTCTTTTGGTATTGCTATCATATTCAATCTTTCCTTCCTACTCAAAGCATCGGCTACAACGTTTGCCTTTCCCGGATGATAATTTATCAAGCAATCATAGTCCTTAATCGATTCCAACCATCTCCTTTGCCTCATATTGAGCTCCTTCTGAGTGAAAATATACTTTAAACTCTTGTGATCCGTGTAGATCTCACACTTTTCTCCGTAGAGGTAATGTCTCCAAATCTTAAGTGCGAATATTATGGCTGCTAGTTCCAAGTCATGCGTAGGGTACTTTAATTCATGCGGTTTTAACTATCTTGACGTATACACGATCACTTTATTGTGTTGTATTAGCACACAGCCCAATCCTTTATGTGAAGCATCACTGAAAATCACAAAGTTTCCTTGATCGTCTGGTAGTACTAACACCAGAGCTATAACCAACCTCTGCTTTAACTCTTGAAAGCTATCCTCACATTCTGCATTCCATTCGAACTTTTGATTCTTCCTAGTTAACTTAGTCAATGGCGTGGCGATTTTAAAAAATCCTTGACAAATCTTCTTTAATATCCCGCCAATCCTAGAAAACATCGCACTTCCGTAGGTGTCTTAGGCCTCTCCCAACTCATAATCGCCTCAATATTTTCCGGATCTACTTTAACTCCTTCATCTCCAATAACGTCTCCCAAAAATTGAACATCCTTTAACCAAAACTCACATTTAGAAAACTTGACATACAACTTCTCTTGTCGGAGTATCTCCAATGCTATCCATAGATGCTGCTTATGTTCTTCTTCCGACTTTGAATAAATAAGGATGTCATCAATGAATACCACTACGAACTTGTCCAAATACTTTTTAAATACCCGGTTCATCAGATCCATGAATGCTGCCGGGGCATTAAACAATGCAAAAGGCATTACTAAGAATTCATAATGTCCGTATCTTGTCCTGAATGCTGTCTTTGGGATGTCTTCTTCTTTGATCTTTAATTGATGGTATCCTGATCTTAAGTCAATCTTTGAAAAGCACTTTGCTCCTTTCAGCTGATCAAATAGGTCATCTATCCTTGGTAGCGGGTAACGGTTCTTAATCGTCACCTTATTCAACTCCCGATAATCTATACATAACCGCATACTTCCATCTTTCTTCTTTACGAACAAAACAGGTGTTCCCCATGGCAACGTACTTGGCCGTATCACTCCTTTGTCCAACAATTCTTGTAGCTGGCTTGCCAGCTCTTTCATTTCTGCTGGTGACATCCTATATGGGGCCTTCGAAACTGGTTCCGTGCCCGGAGCAAGGTTGATCTCGAACTCAATTTGTCGATCTGGCGGTAAGCCTGGTAGTTCGTCTGGAAACACATCTGGGAATTCGTTGAATACGGGAATATCTTCTATGCTGAGGTTGTCCCTTTCTGAATCCACTACATAGGCTAGGAATGACTCACAACCTTTCCTAAGCAACTTCTTAGCCTGGATGATTGTAAGAAACAGTTGCTTTTGCCTCTGTCCCTTAAATACTACTTTCTCTCCACTCTCCGTTTTTAAATACACCTTCTTGGAGTTACAATTAATCTGAGCGTTATTCTTCCCTAACCAATCCATGCCTAAAATTATATCGAACTCTCCCAACTTGAAGAGTATCAAGTCGGCTGAAAATTTATACGCCGAAATATCAATCTCACACTTTGGACAGAGTTGACTCACAGGAATCTTCTCTTGATTCGCAATTACCACATTTACTACCTCGTTCATAACCATTTTATCATATTGAAGTTTATCAACAAAAGTTTCTGATATGAAAGATCTCGTCGCTCCAGAATCAATCAATACTTTAGCTTCGACATTATTTAGTAAAAGTGTACCTGCTATCACCTCAGAATTCTGAACAGCGTCCTTCATTTTTAAATCGAATGTCCTTGCTGTTGCTTGCGGAGTTGTTGTAGGTGGTGGAGGTAAGGCCAATACCTCAGCTGGCATGCTTGCACTAGTACTTGCCACGTTCATTAGAGCTTTGACTAGTTCGGTTGACTTGCACTCCCTAGCTATGTGTCCAGTCTTTCCACACTAGTAGCATGTAACTCCCGGCTTTGGTATCTTACACTCATTGGCCAAATGTCCCTTCTGGTTGCACCTATAGCATGTCATGCTCAGCTTGTTACACACTCCGGGGTGCCTTCTTCCACAATACTTGCATTCTGGTCTCTGAAATCTGTTTCCTCCAACTTGTCCTTGGCTTTCCTGGTTGTTCTCCTTTGATTCTTGTCTTTTGCTCAAATTTTCCTTCTTCTGAAAATTTCCGCCTTTGTGGAATCCAATCCTCTTCACATTCCTGTCTTGTGAGTTTTCAGCTTCAAACTTTTCTCCATAGAATGGAACCTTCCTCTTCTTGTTATCCCTTTTCTTCTTGACTGCATCCCATTACTCTCAATCAGAGCAGCTTTCTGCACTACGCCTGCATAAGTATCAAGCTCAAACATAGCCACTCTATCTCTGATCCAAGACTCTAATCCTTGTTGGAATCTCTTTGATTTTTCCTCCTCACTGTTGGTATACTTTGTCACAAACCTTGACAGCTCTGTGAACTTCTTCTCATACTCCAGTACAGACATACTCCATTGCTTCAATTCAATAAATTTAAGCTCCATCTGATTATGCATGTACTTAAGGTAATATATTTCCATAAATAACTTCTTAAATCTTTCCCAAGAAACTTGCTGATTTGCTTCCATAGCTTTCACTGAATCCCACCAATAGATGACTTCGCCCTTCAGGAAGTAAGTAGCATATGGTGTCTTCTGATCGTCCCCTAACTGTACCAATTCAAAAGCCCTTTCCATTTCCTTAATCCATGTGTTAGCTATTACTGGATCAGTGGTATCATAAAATGCAGGTGGATTCACATTCTGAAAAGCTTTGAAAGTAACAACTTGTCGAGGTGGTACTGGTGGATCAGGTGGTTGGTGTGGTTCACGGTTATCTTGGTTTTCAAATTGTTGTTGAAGAGTTAGTTGTTGTTGAGCTATAACATTTATTTGATGTTGTAAGGTTTCCAGTAATCTAAGAATATTAGGATATGTGGTAGATATGGTTGTTGGGTTCTTTTTTTTGGGTGGCATGATCCTGAAATAAAAGTTACGTCAAAACAGGTATGAACAATGAGATAATTCAAGGGTGTCACATGGCATTCTTGTTCACGTATGAGGTCAAGTTTCAATTTAAACGAATAGGGTGATGCATATAAAGGCGTAAAATAAACAATTGAAAGCAAACGGAACGATAGTGCATAATAATTGAAATTTAAAGGTCAAGATACATCAAGATTAGAATAAAGTCTGAATCTAGGAATAACATGCTTATTTAAAAGAAATAACAGGGAATTCTAAAAAGTCCAACAATACAACATCATGAAAGGTAGATAATGGAAAGAACTAAGGCTCCACTCCTTCAGAACGGGGTTTGGTAGTCTTATCTTCTCGAAGCATCTTCACAATACTCTGGAGCTCGTCTGCAACCATCTGGATGATATACTGGCTGGTACGGTCTCGGTGTGATGGCATCTCCTCAAACTTAGTGTTGACGTACTGAACCAAAGTCTCAAGTCTTGCAGTCATCTGCTCCCTCGGCTTTCCTTCATAGTTTCAGATGTCCGGATACACATTCTTCAATCGGTCTAACAGTCTGTCATACTTGCCCTGAAGCATGTCGAACTCACGCCTCAACTCAGCATACACGGAGAAAGCAATAGTGTCATCCGACCCAGAGGATGACGGGGAATGTGCCCTTTGCTGACAAACCATACATAGATATATATAAGAGGAGTATTAATAATAAATTTACTAAACCTACTCTCTCGCATAATATCTATAACTTATACATATATCCTATAACCTATTTGGGCTGTCCAGGGACTCTAAACCGTAGCTCTGATATCAAAACCTGACACGCCCCCAACTTGAAAATACATATTATGCAAATCATTACAATAGTTAACAAAAGAAAGTAAATACAACCGAATCCAAGATCTTACAGTTTAGGGTTTGGAACAGCCCAACACTATTAACTATTATAACCTGATTTTTAATATCGAGTCCTCACACAAAACTATCTCTTATTCTATCTGAGCTCAAATATACGCATCGGCATAACAAGTCTTACGTGCTGTCTACTTGAATCTAACCATAGCTGCTAGCTGTAATATCAGGGTGAAAGCAAGTAGTGAGCCAAATGCTCAACAAGTGCTATACAATATAATACAAGACATAAATCGAGATATAAGAATAACTATGTGAAGGTAGAGTTATTAATAACAAGAGATGAACTTTTGAGTGATGGCATCATTTGTTTAAATCAAAATATTTCCAAAACCATTCCTTAATCAAAAACCATTTTATGACGCTACGGATTACAGCCGGTGATCAGCCGCGAAGTAATCCCGAACCTCGCTGGGTTCTAAAACATTAATGGGATCCCTAGGCAACTTTTAAGCCTATATTTTAAGTGCGGAAATGACTTACATCTCAGTCCATATCCACTATTTAAAGAAAACATTTGTCCCCCTTTGGGACTGAAAATCCAAATTTTTAATCATTTTAAAAACTGATGCCGATTGACAATTAATTTCTTAAATAGTAAACATCTTTATGAAGGGTTATAGATCCAATTTGAAACACTGGGAATATATCCACTAGGGCCATGATCTACTAGACTTTACTTTATCAGGGTAATTGAAAGGTTTCTATTTACAAGGACTTTGACAAGGAGATTTAGTAATGCTATCGGATAATATGAAAGAGTAATGCCAGACTAGGCTTAAAGCAATGGTTTTAGATAAGGTATAGGTATTAAAATTCAAAGAAGGTGAGCATTAATGGTTCCAGGTATGATATTGGTATTAAATACGAAGAAAGTGATCATCAGCTCAAGGTATAATAGGGTATTATGTTTTAGGGTAAGGATAAGGTTATCAAACAATCATTAACAATCTTTAAGGAATGACTGGATTTTAGGCTTCAAGCTGAGGATACTGGGTGTGACTTACACATGGTTCAACATCACAATTACTTGGGCATACTAGCATAATATGACATTTTGATCTACTTGCATAAAAATCTTCAAATAAGGTTAAATTACTTGCAATAGACACTTGAGGGTTCATGGCATTTCTATATAATACGAAGATAGATTTGAAAACCACTTGGTTCATGTATATCAAGGTAAATCAGAATACTCGCATCATATATAGGAACTAGTTATCACACACTTGCAGTGTAAACGAGAAGAAAAGCAGGTTGAATCACTTGCCTTGAAAAAGGCTGGACTGGACTGGCAGGTAGGAGCAACTGGAAGCTTTACTCGACCTTTATGGCAAGTTTACCCTCGTCTCGAGATCCTACACGAATAATAATAACCTCATTATAATTTATTCTCACCAACTCAACCTATTTGCAAACCGAATTTAAACACAATGGCACTTAGGCCTATATACATGCAATTTATAATCACCTTATAAGCATAATAGTACACATAGCCACATATGCTCACATACCATATTTAATTACCAAATAATATCACACACGCCATATTGCGACACTAGGCTTGGATGATCTCGCTCCACATACTTAAGTCACTTGGTCGCTAAACTAGACAAAATCTCCAAATTTTGGCTTCCTAACTCGAAGTGCCTTTACTAAACCGTCCAATTCCTATTGACCCTAACTTGGGCCTTTCACTCTAATGACTTTATGCTATCTTGAAACTATGGTGGTTAACCTAGGCCTCACTCATAAGTGCTCTAAAACTATGTGGTAAGTGAAGGTGCTTATTATGGTAAATTTCAGAATGACATCTAAGGTTTCTTGGGTGCATTTGACACTCTTACACTTCAAGTTTACCTCCAAAACTTCTACACTAGACTCTTCTGATCATAAGGCAACTCCCAAACTTGATGTGGCTCAAGGGCCTAGCTTGGGCCTCCCTAGGCCTAAGCTTAAAGTCCATGATTCCCCTGTTTTTCTGGGCAGAAAAGGTCCTGACTTGAACTAACTTGTGACACAATATTCTAACTCAAATCCTATGAACTATGGCTGGAAAACTCCTCTGACATTCCCTCTAACTAAGGCCCAACAGGGCCTAATGAGGGCCTACCTATGACATGGTCAAAACTTCCCATTTATAAGTTGCAACAAAACTGTCCTCTGGTGGACATATTTGGTGTTTCCACTCGTGCACTTAACCAAACGTCTTACAAACCCCCAACAAACACCTAAAATTTATTTTATACTCCTAGTGATAGCTTCTGGTGGCTTGGGCCTCAAAGTGCACAACAATGACAAGGTCAAATCTCACTCCAAAACTCAGGGTACCAAACTGATTTTCTGCAGAAACTAATATTCTCCTTTCACCAAGGTTCTTAACAAAACCAACCAACAACAACCAAAAACCCAAACCAAAAATTAACTAAGGTGTCCTACTAAACTAACTCCCTTACACTCAATATAAGCTTAGTGGAGATCATCCTTACCTAAGGTGCAACATAGCAAAATAAAAGTTAACACATTACACAAATTACAAATCATCAAGTTTTTGAAAACAACAATTTATACTTTGTTTATAAATATAAATGATTTAACATCACATATTAAGGAGCAAAAATCTTAGTCAATATCTTAAATCAACTGAAATTAAATCTTACTAACAAAAATCAATCCAAATGTTCAAGAACTTCCGAAAATCAAGAGTGGTTTACATGCATGCATGCCTTCGAATCTTACAAGCCAAAACAACATGAATTCCAAATAAATTTGTCATCATAAATCAACATGCAATCCTAACATGGATTATAACTAAATGATCATCTAGCATGCAAAAGGGTTTTATCAAGTTTCTACTACAAAATTCATGTTATCATCACAAAAACACACACAAATAAAACAAGGCAACAAAACACCATCCATTCGGCTCCTATCAAGTCATGGCCGAATGGATTAGGGTGAAAATAACATTTGCATAAGTGTAACACACTCATGTCTAGCCATTTTCAACCCTATGATATTATAACTCATGGTGAAAGCCTTAGATTCACAAGAATCAAGGATGTTCACTTTGAGTTTAACAAAAACACCACCATGCAAGGTCAAAACATAGGTTCTTCACTCTAAACTTCTTGGATTATGAAGGATCAAGATATAGGAAGTAACATTTACTTGAATGGAAGTTAGGTGCTTGAATGAAGAATGAAGAAAAGGGATGGGGGTAGTGCTTCGGCCAAGAGGCCGAGAGGGAGGGAGGAGGAGAAAGGGGAGGGTGAAGTGGTGGAGTGGAAATGGAGTGATCATCACACTTGGGTTTGTTTTTATGTCTTTGATTTGACTAAATGTGAGTGGATTTAGGAAATAACAAGAGTAATCCTCTAGCTGAAGTTATGCCATTTTGCATGCAAGGTCAAGGAGGTAATTTGGCTAACAAAATGTGAGTTAGTGGGGTTGGAAATGTCTTCTTTGCCCTCCGGTTGAATGGAAGAGTATTTGCATGCAAGGGTAACTATGTAATTTCCTACTTACTAAACAACTAATTTTCAAAGATTTACTTTTATAAAATAAAATAAAAGTTCAAAAATTATAAAATTTATACCATAAAATAACTTAGATTCTTAGAAATTTTATGAGATCACTTTTAAAATTTGTGAATGAAATAATTTTTAAAAGATAATTTTCCAAGGCATAGAATATTCTTTATAAATAAAAAATAAGGGCAATTAATAAAACTCTTGCTTTGAAAAATTTATAATCTACATAAAGCAATTTATGACGCAGCAAATTCCATTCACACAAACGTACAATCATTAAGTATATTTATAATCGGCTTTAATATTATACAGAGTTTACAAATAATATTACACAAAATGCCGGTCGTAATAAGAACACTGTGAAGTTGTAAGCAATTCTACAGGCAAAGTGGTTCTGAAAGGTTATAGGCATGGTAACCTTAAGTTCTGAGGACTTAAACTCTGATGACTTAAACTCTGATCCTATAAGTTCTGACGGGTTAAGTTCTGATGTCATTGAAACTGTGGTAACAACTCCAAAGGAAAATGCACTTGTCTAGGGGGAGCAAGCTGAAGATCCTACCACAACTCAAGACTCTCAAGAAGCATTAGAACCTGTCACTAGCTCTTCAAGTTCTGATGAGCCAAATTCTGATAATTCTGGAAACTCTGATTCTTCAAATCCTGAAGGATCTAACTCAAATTCTGAAGTCTCAGAGAGCATAACTACAGGGGGAGCATCAGAAAATACTGATGGAGATAGCATGGATCATGGGGGAGGATCCAGTTCTAGAAATCAACTTCCATCTACAAGGAAGTGGACCAAATCACATACACCTGACTTGATAATTGGAGATGCTGAAGCAGGTGTCAGAACTTGAACTGCAACATCAAATGAATGTCTCCATCATTCTTTTCTATCTCAGACTGAACCAAAGAAAGTGGAAGAAGCTCTTCAAGATGCTGATTGGGCGCAAGCAATGCAGGAAGAGTTAAATGAATTTGAAAGAAATAAAGTCTGGACCCTAGTGCCAAGACCAAAGAACAGATCAGTTGTTGGCACAAAGTGGGTGTTCAAAAACAAAATTGACAGTGATGGCATAATTACAAGGAACAAAAAAGGCTACTCTCAACACGAGGGTATTGATTATGATGAAACATTTGCACCAGTTGCTAAATTGGAAGCCATAAGAATCTTTCTGGCTTATGCAGCTCCCAAAAACTTTAAAGTCTTTCAAATGGATGTGAAAAGTGCTTTTCTCAATGGAGAATTAGAAGAAGAGGTATATGTTGAACAACCTCCAGGCTTTGTAGATTCAAAATTTCTAAATCATGTCTACAGGCTTGACAAAGTACTTTTTGGCCTTAAGCAAGCTCCAAGAGCATGGTATGAGACTTTAGCTCAATTCCTTCTGGAAAGTGGATTTCACAGAGGAACAATTGATAAAACACTATTCTACCTCAATCATGGAAAAGACTTACTTTTGGTACAGATATATGTTGATGATATCATATTTGGTTCTACAAATGCCAAACTCTGTGAAAGGTTTGCAAAGCTAATATAGTCAAGATATCAAATGAGTATGATGGGAGAACTTAGTTATTTTCTGGGACTTCAAGTCAAGCAAAATGAAGAAGGTACTTTTATCTGACAATGCAAGTACACCAGAAATTTACTGAAGAAATTTGGAATGCAAGACTGTTCAACTGCATCCACTCCCATGGCCACTGCAACCAAGTTAGATAAAGATACTGGTTCATCAGTAGATATTACTAACTACAGAGGTATGATTGGCTCTTTACTCTATTTAACTGCAAGTAGACCTGATATCATGTATGCTACTTATCTTTATGCAAGATTTCGGGCTGATCCAAGAGAACCTCATTTAATAGATGTGAAAAGAATTTTCAAGTACCTCAAGGGTACAGCTGATCTAGGATTGTGGTATCCTAGAGAATCAGATTTTAATCTAATAGGTTACTCAGATGCAGATTTTGCAGGATGTAAAATAGACAGGAAAAGCACTAGTGGAAGCTGCCAATTTCTTGGAGGCAGATTAGTTTCCTGGTTTAGCAATAAACAGAAGTCAATTTCCACATCAACTGGAGAAGCATAATATATTGTTGTAGGAAGATGTTGTGCACATATTCTTTGGATGAAGAATCAGTTACTGGATTATGGGTTAGAATTTTCTAAAATACCTATTTACTGTGATAATCAAAGTGTTATTGCTATGATAGGTAATCCAGTTCAACACTCAATGACAAAGCACATCAACATTAGGTACCATTTCATAAGGAAACATGTGATGGAAGGTACAGTGGAATTGCATTTTGTTCCAACAGATCAACAACTAGCAGATATCTTCATAAAACCATTATGTGAAGCTACTTTTACAAGACTGGTAAATGAACTTGGAATGGTTTCGGGTTCTTTCTCTAAATCTGCTTAGTTTTTGTTCTCATGCATCAGACTTTATGATCAGTGTTTACAGATTGAATTATCTTCATGTAATCTGTGCTTAAATTGAAATACATTAAATGTTGATTGTTATCTGATGTGGATCTATATACTCTGATAGTGATTTGAATGTTCTGTGACTATTCAATCCAATGAGGATTACTGTGCTAGATGCTGACCTAGTAGTCTTTAACATACTAGAAATCCCATGTTTGAATTAGTTGTTTATGTGGAAATTCATTAACACAAGCAAATTCTGATTTTGAGCTTAGTCAAATTTACTTTGTGTATCTTATTACTAAGTCACAAACTAGATTCTTGCTTCTTATCTGTCAAATTCTGATGTCAGTAAATCTTAAGGATGAACTAAATACTGATAAGCCTCACTTATCTGAAAAAAATAAAAGAAAAGAAAATTAAAGTCAGGTACTCCTTTGAGATCTAGAGTAAATATGTGGAAGGGAAGACCCAAGTGCATTGCTAGTATTAAGTAATATGTATTAGAAAAGCAAATAAATTTTTCTTGGTGACTTTTCACATTCTCTGATTACTGGAGAAATACTCTGATAATAGCATAAATTCTGATAAGCAGTTGTGACTCATTTACACTGAGGAGACGCTGTGAAAAAGAATTATAAAAGATGCATAAAATGAGCACAAACAGTTGAGGTGGATTCATGCACAAATTTATCCTATAGTAGACTTCATTATTAATGAAAGATTTTAAGCACTTTTCTTAGTTATGCCTTATTTCTAAGATGTACTGAAGTATATCAGACTTTAATCTTTATCTGATATTTTGCTAATGCACACACTCTCACTCCATATGAATAATGAAAATTACTGTGGTGATTAAGTTGTTTTGACAAACAGTTAAGTGTCATTTGCATAAATTCTGAGGACAAGTTCTGATGGAAGTTCTGATGATTAAACTCTGAAGAAACAAGTCAGTATTTGTATGAAGAATCACAGAAACAAGACATTCACCTTTAGAGTACAGAAGCCATGTTCTGATGACTGTTAAAATCTAATAATAGTCAAGTTCTGATATTAAATCCTGATGGAAACTCTGATGCTTACGTGGCATTATTCTTTACTTGACTTATTTTTTGTAAATACTGAAAAGTCATATTTAATCAGAATATAATTAGGTGAGATAAAAACAATCATAATCATTTGGGTTAGTGGTAAACGTGTTTGTCTTGAAAAACTGCATGTGCACGTTAATTATTGCTTATTTCTCGTGCCCACTAACTCTGCTGTAACTATTTACTGGCTGACAGGTGTACAAGTGTCAGTTTTACTTCTAAAAAGGACTGTTGAGTGGAGAGAGTATATATATGGGAGTTAAAAGATTTTCTAATCTTTTACCTACTTTTCTATTCTTAATCTCTCTTATTCTCTCTCTCTCTCTCTAATATTCTCTGAAGATTTTTCATACAGGTGTTTTATCAAACACCTTGTGCATAATATATTTTCTCACTTATTTCTTACTGAAATGGCACCAAAAGATATTATTTTCAATGGAGCGAAGCTTGTCCCCAATATTTACTTGGTTATTCTTAGCAAGAGTGAAGCTCCATCAGATCTTCATTTTGTTCAAGCCTTTCTCGCTAACTTTGAGATAGGTTATGCACTGGCCCAACCAGACACATTCTCTGGAACTCAAGTGCTGGAGTTCTGGAGGTCAGGCGTGTATGATGATGGTGGTGCGAATGGGTCCCCAAGTATTGTCTTTACTACAGGGGAGGATGCCCATGTGGTGACTTTGGCCACAGTTAGACAAACACTTCATCTACTCGAAAACTGCACATATTCAACAGTTGAAGAGCCAGTTCTTCAACAGCTAATGGCCAATCTGGGCTATGAGAAGACTCTAGCGAAGCTGGGACAGTTGAAAAGACCTCACATAAGGAGGGAATGAAGTTTCTTCTTCGACTACATCACCAGGACTTTTACAAACAAGTGGTCCAATTTTGATGCAATCCCAATTCTCAGTCAACAAATCGGGTATGCTCTCATAAATCAAACTCATTTTGATTATGCAAATGCTGTTTTAGGCTTTATTGGGGATAGGATGACAGAAGATAGAAACATTGTATATTTTGCTAGATTCTTTCAGCTTATTTATAGTTCTTGTTGTTCTGATGCACCCCAATTAGCAAGTGAGTTAATTGAACCATTTAAGCTTGCTAAGAGAGCTTTTACTGACTTATTATTTGCTGATAATAAGAAAACTATTTTGAGAACCCTCCAAATTCCACAATCTGTCAAACCGTTTTTGGTAAACTCTGACCCATCCACATAGACTGCTCTATATCTTGATGTCCAACCATCCCAACCTCCATCAGAACCTCCAACCACTTCTCAACCACAACCATAACCTACCATCAGGACATATTTCAAATCAACACAGTCATCTCAACCTCAACCATCAGCACATACCATCAGACCTTCACCTTCCAGGCCAAAGATGACAAAGTCTGTTCCTCAGCCTCCACAAAAGAGAAGGAAAATGATTCTCAGGGATGAATCTGATAGTGAAGAGGAAGCACAGGTTCATGCATCAGAACCTGTGACAGTTGAAGCTGAGAATGTCACTTCTCAGAAAGAAACTGCAGCTCAAGATTCTGATTCCTTGAAAAGAAAGAGAACTGTAAGTTCTGATGCTGCTAAAGCAACTCCTTCATTGGCAAGGAGATTGAAGAAAATGAGGGCAAAGAGGTATAATGCTAAGCCTACATCTGAGGATACAACTGAAGCTGAGGAAGGGGATCAGGAATCTCTGATCTCAAAAGAACCAATTATCATTGAATCTCTGCCACCTCCAACTAAAGACCAAGACACTGATCCTGATATAGTGATTACACCTCCAGTCTCTCCTCTTTATGAAGATGTTACCGTTGAAGATTCAGACTTAAATCCTGAAATTGACATCAATAGGCTGCACATTCCTACTATTCTTTATTTGGAAGCTCCTACAGAAGCTCAGCAATCTCCAACTCATTCTCCAATTTTAAATGCTGATGCTGAGATACCATCTATACCAATTCTGGATCAAGAACCTGAGGATCATAATTCAGATGAAATTAAAATAGAAACTCCTATAGCCTCACACACTGTTATGTTATCAAAGGATAATGAGTCTTCATGAAGCTCTGGAGATAGTGTCTCAGTACATACTCCAGCTCCTGTACTTGAAAAGGAAGCATTGGTTAAGAAATTTGTTGAACATGATGTTCCTGTACCTTGGGATGAAACTCATAGAGGAGTAAAGTGGACCAAGAAGTGGAATGAAACTGATTTCATTCTAAGCTATAAAGTTCTGACAGAGCACATTGCTAAAGCTGATGAGCTTGTGATAAATTCTGATATCAAGACACAGCTCAAGATCACTGCTCTATCTACCAAGAACCTTCAAGGTCTACACTCACAAACTCAAGAAAAGGTTGATAAGCTTCTTGAAAAAGGTGAAAAGCTAGATATGGAGACCAAGCTTGACAAAAAGAGGTTTATCAGACCTATTTCTGAAAAGGTAGAAGTAATTGAGAAATCTCAAGAGAAGCAACAGGCCCAAATCTCTGTGGTTCTGGAAAAAAAAGCTTCTCAACAGGCCTAATTGAATGATATTCAATCTTCAGTGGAACTTCTTCTCTCACTCCTATTATCAGATGATGCCAAAAAGGGGGAGAAGATAGTTAAGTCCAAATGCTCAAATGATCAATTTCTGAAGAAGAAAGATGATGAAGCTGATGACCAGGGAAACCCTAGCAAGGGTAGAGGTCAAGTTCAAGGAAAAGAGCAGAGCAACAAGGTTTCTTCAAGGAAACTAATTACTGATACAAGCAAATCTTCTAATCAAAAGAAGACAAGTTCTGAAGCTGCTCAAACTCAAAATCTGATAGCAAGTACTGAAACTCAAAATCTGATATCAAGTTCTGATAAGCAAAGTCTGATGACAAAGCCTCATGTTCTGATACAAGGTGGAAGTCAAGATTCTCAAAAGTTCATGCAAACTCTGAAGTTTAAGGGAAAGCAGACTACTGTCTACTACAAGGATCCCAAGATTCAGACACTTGATGAGGAAATTGCTAGAAGATTATTTTTGAAGCATAATCCAGGAATGGATTTAGAAAATCTCAAGGAGGAAGAAGCTAAATTTAAAGCTAAAAAGACAAATCTAAAGTCAAAAGCTTCTGTTGCAAAGAAACCTCCAAGGCCTAAGGAAAAAGGCATTGTGATCAAGGAAAAGTCACATACTGAGGCATCAAAGCCCAAGACTAGATCACAGACTGAGATTGATCCCAAAGACAAAGGGAAAGGTAAAGTTGATGAACCGACCAAGCCACTGGAGATGAAAATTCCTCAAATCCTGATAAAGCCAGTGTGCATAATGTTTCAAGTTACTGATGATATTCTTGCTGAAGATAAAGATGTTCAAACTCTGAAAAGAAGGAAGATTTTTGAAGAATCAAAGAAAACTTCTGACAAGGATCAAGTTGTTCAGGGTGAAGAACAACAAGTTACAACAGAAATAACAAGTTTTGATAAAGTCATCAAGTCAACCTCTGACAGTGCTCAAGTTGATTTAGACAAAATGGAAGTAGCTGATAAAAAGAAACTTCTGTGGAAAAATGTCAAACCATCAGATCCAAAGAAAAGCCAATTGCTGTCTACTTTCATGACTATTGGGTTAAATGCCAGAGAATCAAGAGACATGTCTGGACTAGGTTTCGATGAAACTAAGATTAAAACATGAGTTGAAGTTGCTACTAGAGATCCATTTCTATTGACTAACAGACCTCTTGAAGATGTTACACAGAAACATCTTGATAAAGTTATCTCTGTTCAAGTGGTACTGGATGCTCATGACAAGCACAATATCAAGGAAAATCTGATTCCATTTCTTGAAGATGGAAGGACATATCAGATCTCAGAATCAGATGTACTAAACAAAACTCTGAAAGAACTTCAATTCTTTCATTACCTTTTAGAGGTAAAGTCTGATATTACCAGGAGATGGTCAAACTTCATATTGATGACCATCAGAGATAAAGCAAGAATTTCTGGTTCAAGAGTTACAGAATTTATTCCTAGTATTGTTGAAAATGATGGAAGTGAAATTCTATTGAAGAAGAATTCTTCTAAGCTTGAAGAGATACTGAAAGAGAAATGTCTATGCTACAATGAAGATTCTTCTAATTCTAGGGTAATAAGACTAAATGATGGTTTAGAAAAAAAGCCATATCTCTTCTTTAAGGACTGCAATCTACCAGATTGGAAGTCAAGATGAAGAGATGAAGCAAGTCAAGACTATACTCTCTCAAGTCCTGAGGATTAAAGAAGAAAAGCTGATATCAAGCTTTGTCAAGAATCATTATGGATTCAGATTGACTCAGTGAGATTGGTAAAAGCTACAAGGACTGTAAGTTGTAGTTAGTTATCTAGTTAAACTCTAATTTGCATTTGTACTTAAATGTTTTTGACATCATCAAATATATTAACTTGTATATTTTGCATAATTTACAAGTTAGGGGAGATTGTTAGATATATTTGAGATGTCATGTCTAATATGATTCATGTTTAGTTTTCAGAACTTAACAAACTGGACATATCAGGACTTACTGAAATCAGGACTTACTGGAAGTCAGAACTTCATATCAGAACTTAAGGTCATATCAGAACTTAAGTGCGGGAAGACTTTCATATAAGGAAGGAAGCTAATTTACAGTAGAAGATCGAGAATAAAACAAATGAAGATATGCATGGAAAGAGTTAGAAGACTGGAAGACTTGTAGAAGATATCTGATTGATATACTTTAGGAGACAGAATTATATTCCATATCAATTAGAAGTTATCTTGTAACTGTGTACTACATAAACACAGATTTAGGTTTACACTATATATGTTATCATTATCGAGAAGATTATACATTGTAACCTAGCAGCTCTTAGTGATATTTGTTCATCACTGAGAGAGAACAGTTCTGTTAGTCCCTTAACAATATAACAAGAATTACAGAAGGGGGGTTGAATGGAATTCTTGAAACTTTTTCTTGAATAAAAATGTTCTAACTCAAATATATATATAAGTGTGAATTGATTAGCAGAATGCGGAATAGTTACTTCAAATGAATCAAAACACAAGTAATTAAAAACAAGAGTCTTTAAAATCTTTATGGTGGATTTGAATGATTCAACCAGAGATATATAATATATATCGAGAGAACTCCGTGTGCAAAAAGCTCACAGCTGCTTACAAAATGATAACAACTAAGAACGAGAGAAATGCTAAGAAAATAGCTTACAAATGTTTCTCTCTTGGTTGCTTAGTTCCCTTAGTTACTATTCTATTGCTGCTTCTTGGTTTATACATCACCAAGATTATAAAGTAATAAGACAGGATAATAAAACAAAAACTATCAAGTCTAATACAATGCTACTTCATTACTCTATTCCAGCATCTTTTAATATCTTGATAATAGCATGGAAATGGCAATGCTTCTTTGTTCTCGAAAACCCAGTTGAATAGGCTACCACATTCCATTTGCATACACTCGATGCATGTGACTGTGTTGTCACTATCAACATATATTTGAATTCTTTATCCGTCGGGTTTATGATCATCCGTCGAGTTATTGATCATCCGTCGGGTTGTTGATCATCCATCGAATTCATTGTTGTTTATCCGTCGGGTAGCAATCAGGCACTTGACTCCATTTCATTTATGCAGAATTACAAGACATTATCTATGTACAATTAATCAACCTATTTTGCATATCTAGTTGAAGTCAACATGACTTAAGTACTACTATAGATTCTAAACAATGTGTATGCATAAATGTGCTACAGACTTATTGTTACATAAGCTACTCACTTGATGGATAATAAGTCATCATCCGTCGGGACCAAAAATGAGTTATCCGTCGGGACTATAATCCTTATCCGTCGAGTGCTACATTTTTACTAAGTAAAATCTACCAAGGTGTTTTGTTCATGAAATCATCAAGTACACATCATATACACAACAATCTCCCCCAATTTATGTCTACTGGAATTATAGCCATAAATTAAGATATACTTGATGATAACAAAACACCCTAAAAATACAACTTTAAAAGACAGTAGATAATACTGAAAAGTGCTTCAATTAACAAACTGTACAAAGTTTTGCTCACAGTCATTTTCAAGATGCTCCTCTAGCCTGAGCAGATTTATCTAGTTTCTTGAAGGTCTGGATTTCTTTCCAAGCTTTCTGTTGTTTTCTTCAATCTGAGTTTGGAGCTGCCTGTGGAATTCCAGTTCATCAGATTCTGAGAGATTTAGCTTTTCTTGCATTTCCAAGAGAGTCTCATTGCTAGAGATGCTCAATTGGTCTTCTAATCTGAAAAATTTTCTCACTCCTTTGTCATCCATGAACCTCATCAGCCAGTAGGGCCTTAGATGCACTCTTCTCCCTGTGTAAGGGATGATTAAAGTCTTTGGGATTGCATCTTTAGCTCTAACACTCCTTAGTTCTTTAATATTCTTCAGTACCAATCTCCTTGAAGTAACATTGAACCCAAAGTTCTTCTTGAAAGATGAATAAACCTTAATCAGTACATCTTGGCTTTCTTGAAGGATCCTGTGAAGTGGCCACTGAATTTCCTTTCCTCCCTTGTACTTGAACACTAACCTTTCAGGTAGGTTTCTGTATGCATCGATTCCTCTCACTTCTTCTAGTTCATCTAGATAGAGATTTAGATCAGAAAACTCCTTGATGTCACACAAGTACATATGATCTCCTTTGTTGACTTTAGATTGAGCTTTAACTAGAGATTTGGATTTGAGAGGTGACAGCTTCACTTTCTTGACTGCTCTTGACTTTGTTCTTTTTGGCTTGCTGAGGATTGGTAAATTGAAGTCAGGAATTGGTATGTTTTCCCATTCTATTGACTCATCCTTAGGCACAATAGGTTCACCATGAATGTTCCTGTAAGGATCCACCACCTTGATATCTTCAAATACCACAGAGGATTTTGATGCTTGAGTTGTAGTTGAAGTGGACTCCTTGGGAAACTGATTCTCCAATTCCTTATCAATAATGTCCAGTTTCCTTTTGGTTCTTTTAGCCAATTCCTTGATTCTTGGAGACTTCTTCTGTTGTTCAACTTGCTTCTTTGGATCTTGAGATTCAATGATTTCAGATGGTTGAGCAGGAATTTGTTGTGATGAATTTACAGCATGTAGCTTGGCCAAGATAACAATTTGCTCTTTCTTTTATTTAGCCTTTTTAGCATCTAGAGCAGCTTGCTTCTTTTCCTACTTCAATCTAGCCTTTTCTTCTCTCTTTGCTTGAGCAAATTGAGGATGACCAGCCACCACACAAATTTCTTTCCCATTCTTGAAAATTTTAGCAATTCTCTTTTTGGAAGCTAAATCAGCTGGATCTTTGTAGAAAGAAATTGACCTTGACATAAGCTTCTTTTCATCAGGCTTAGGTGTCTCATACACAGTATCCAAAGGGTTCTTCAATGATAATTTTGGATAATTTACCCTTGGTTTCAGAATTATTTGAGCCTTTGGAGATTTGATGCAGGATAACTGTCCCCTTTCCAGATAGTCCATGCTCATCTCATTCACAGAAATTTGCTTAACTTGAGAGTGATGGATGGCTGACTTTACTGGCTCCTTGATTAGTCCAAACTTCTTTTGTATATCCTCATCAATCTTCTCCCAGTTGATTGGTGTCAACTGCTTCATTTCAGCTGCTCTAATGTTGGCTGCTGCTTCATTTATCAGATCTATACTGTTTGTAACTGGTGGCTTTGAGATAGTAATTGAAAGCACAATCACTTTACTGATTTGAATTTGAAGCTTCTCCCCCTCACTTGGTCATTTCTCCCCCTTTTTGTTATCATCAAGTTGAGCAGAGGAGGGGGTTTGAGCAGCCACCAGTTTTTGAAGTAAATCTGTCTGTTGGGCTTGATGAAGATGAATGACTATTAAAGAAGCTTCCATGGCGGACATTCTTGTATCCAATGCATCTATCTTGGTTGCAAGATTAGAATTTTTCCTTAATTGCCTCTTGATGTCAAGCATTGTAGCTTCTGGAAGCTTATAGTCCATTTTGTCTAAAATGGCCTTCTTCATCTCCTCAATATCACCCTTGATGGTGTTTACATCCCTAGCATGTTGGAAGCCTTGAATTTATTGAAGTTGCAGAGAGGCTAGATGTGCCTGAAGGAGCTTCTTGGTGCTGGCATTTGAAGTGGTTTGAAGAGCAGTATTTGTCTGATTGATTAGTTGGATCAGGGTTGTCTTGAAGTAGTGCTCATCACAGTGCTCTGAAAATGCCCATGATGGCATACCTGATCTTGAACTGGAACCTACTTCTCCCCCTATGTCCATTGCTTCATCTTCACTATCCCCACTTTCATCACCAAAGAAATCAGCTGAGCCACCAGTCTCATAATCTACATCACCAGCTGTAGAGGGAAAAGCTGTGATGGCATCCTTAGCTCTTATCATAGACTGTGTGGTATGCACCAGATTGAGCATCCTTTCTGCATTGTCATTGTCCTGTTCAGCTAGAAGTTGATAAGCTGGAACATGGTGAGTAAATGCCTCAGCATCAAGGGAGGTGGAATCTGTAACAGCTTTAGGTTGCTGAGATAGTCCCTTCCTGTCTGCATCCTGGACATTCATTAACTCACTAGCAATAACCTCCATCCTTATAGCTCCAGTACCTGCATTTCTCTCGTTTTCTCTCATTTGTTGCATCAGGGTCTCACCCTGGCTCCCCACCCTCACACCCTCACCTTCACCTTCTAAGGTGGGACTCCTCTCACTTTCTTTTGCCAATCCTGAAGAAATAGATTGTATAATTTCACTCATTTCCTCTCCTTTTTCCTCGGAGCAACCTAGACTCTCACTCAAAACACTCTTCTCTCTCAATCCTAATAGTGACTATACCACCACTAAATCTTCTGCACTTGAAATAAATGAAGTTTGAAGCTGTGCAGAGATACTCGACGGATGAGTGATATCCATCGGGTGAATGGTTTTGCTATCCGACGGATAACTGCTGTTAAGCTTATCCGTCGGGATACAATCACTACTCGACGGATGAGCAATATCCATCGAGAGAGTAGAAATGAATGAACTAGGAGTGGAAACTATTGTGGACTGGAAACTATTGTGGACTCTGTGCTGATTGAAGATATTTTGGGCACAGATGATTCAACAGTTCCTGAAAGAATGGGCAAGTGAGCCAACAAATCATCTAAAAGATGATGCTTACTTGCACTAGATTTTGGCTTCCCCAACAAAGTTAAAGAAGGGGAATCAGGAATTGATGTGTTTAGCATATCCACATCTAGTGAGTTTATGGGTGAGTTTGGTGTTTGAGGTGCTTCTATTACTAGAGATTTTGGCTGTGACTCCACATTTATTGGGTCACATCAAGCTGAATTTGTGAAGGTACAGTGACTGTTTCTTTAGCACCAGTTTGCACAGTGTGTGTACCCTGTGCATCCCCAAGGGTTTTAGATTTCTTATTTCTGGCATAAGTTTGGGGTGAGCTTGTGTCCCTAACCCTCTTGGCCTGTGCTCTTGGTTGAGAGCTTTATTTAATAACTACATCCTTTTGGGAGGATGCAGCTAGAAATGAGCTTTTATCCTTTTTAAGCACTGCAGTTTGTTGGGAAACTGCTGTGTGGCTAGGCTGGGAACCACTCAACTTACCATCCTTATCCTTAGGGTTTCTTTTAAGTTCACCCCTTCCCTCACCTGTCTTACCCACCTGCACACTCCCCTATTTGGTTTTGGTGGATTTTGCAACTGGCATCTTTTGAGAGATACCAGAGGGGGCTTTCTTTGATTTGGATTTTGAAATATTTGCAGGTTTGGTACTTGGGTAGGAAACTGTTGGGTCATTGACACAGTTGCAATAGCCACACTAGAACTCAAATAAATTAGTGAGGTTGGAATAGTTGTATGAATAGATGAACTTACCTCACTTACCTGAGGTGCTTCCATTATAGGGAAATAGAACAGTGGCACCTCCTTGTGATGATTGGCCCTGTTCAAATCTGTAATGAGCCTTCTCTCTTGAACCCAACAATCTAATTTATTGTTAGGGTTCTCAAGCACAATACCCTCAGAGAGATGGTTAGCTAACATCATAAAGAATCTAGCATAATACACATTCTCACCTCTCTTATTTAACTCTCCTAGTTTAAAACCTAACTCAAACAAAACAAGGTCACTGAAATTATATAATTTATCTGTAACTAGCATGTAGAGTATGTTAAGCATGGAGATATTGACTGAATCAAAATTACCGACTTTACCTGAAAAGACCTTTGTCACTATATCACACATAAAACTCCATTCTTTCCTAAGGCCCAGTCTCCTAATGTCACTTAACTTAGAAGTAGAGCATAGTTCATGGAATTAAGCATATTGATTATATCAATGTCAGTGTGTGGTGAGGTCACAGTGTTATCAGGAATCTTGAAACATGCTTTTATAACATCACTATTGATACATAATTCTTTACCTTTAATGGTGAGTGTGATTGTCTTATCTGTTGAGTTGTATGTAGCAGTGGTCCACATCTCTTCAACAACTTCACAAAAGATTGTGGGTGACTCCAGCATGGCATAACTAAGCTTGCAATTCTTCACAAAGTCCATCATCTTGTGATAGTCACCAGATTGCTGAATACCCTTGTTTACTAATGCAGTGAAATTGTTCTTCTCATAAATAAACCCAGTTTGAGACATAATCTTGACAACGGGCGCCATTGTTAGAGAATGTGAGCTTGAAGAGAAATAGTAAGTGCTTTGAAAGAGAAAGAAATTTGAGCAGTTGATTTGAGAATGATAAAAAAAAGCAATTGAAATGAAATAGGCTTTTATACTATCTCAAAGAATAACTGCTAAAAATAATAAAGTAAAATAAAGTAACCCATGAAAATTGCCTAAAATAGCCGTTTTAAAATAAACTGTAAAAATTCCACCCATTATCCGTCGTGTTATGCTTACAAACTATAAGTATACTCGATGGATAATGTTCAGGGAATTAACGGCTGAGATTAAGATAATTCGACAGATAAGGATAGACTGTTATCCGTCGAGTCATAAAATATTCGAGAAAAATAATTGATTTTTGTTAGCAAATAGTATACCGACGGATGATCAAACTTGATGGATAAGGATCATCCATCGAGATGTAAATTTTGACTTAGCCAAAATTTCATCCAAGACTGAAAAATCAATTAAATTTCTGGCTGCATATCAACTTGCAAATTATCTCATAATGATTTAAGAATAATTAAGCATACCTAACTCACTTACCAACCTTGAAAATGTGGATTCATTCAGTGGCTTGGTAAAGATATCTGCAAGCTGCTTCTCACTTGGAACAAAATGTAGTTCCACAGTACCATTCATTACATGTTCCCTTATGAAGTGGTACTTGATATCTATGTGCTTTGTCCTTGAATGTTGTACTGGATTTTCAGTGATGGCAATTGCACTTGTGTCATCACAGAAAATAGGAATCCTCTCAACTTTCAAACCATAGTCTAACAATTGATTTTTCATCCATAAAATCTTTGCACAGCAACTACCAGCAGCAATATATTTAGCTTCAGCTGTAGAAGTAGAAACTGAATTTTGCTTTTTACTGAACCAGGACACAAGCTTGTTTCCTAGAAATTGACAGGTTCCTGTTGTACTTTTCCTATCAATTCTACAACCTGCATAATCTGCATCTGAATAACCAGTTAGATCAAAACCAGATTCTCTAGGGTACCAAATGCCAAGTTTTGGTGTTCCCTTGAGATATCTGAAAATTCTATTAATAGCTATTAAGTGAGATTCTCTAGGATCAGCCTGAAATCTAGCACATAAACATGTAGCAAACATTATATCTGGCCTACTAGCTATTCAGTACAGAAGTGAGCCAACCATGCCCCTATAACTTGAAATATCCACAGACTTTTTAGTAGTGTTTAATTCAAGCTTAGTTGCAGTAGTCATGGGAGTTTTTGCAGATGTGCAATCCATTAAATCAAACTTCTTTAAAAGATCAAAAATGTATTTAGTTTGACTAATGAATATTCCATCACTAACTTGCTTAACTTGCAAACCAAGAAAGTAAGTTAGTTCTCCCATCATACTCATTTCATACTTACTTTGCATCAATTTGGCAAACTTTTTGCAAAGTTTCTCATCTGTAGAGCCAAAAATAATATCATCTACATAAATTTGAACAAGTATACTAGAGCCATTAACATTTCTAAAGAATAAAGTTTTATCTACAGTACCTCTTGTGAAATGATTTTCCAAAAGGAACTTTGATAAAGTGTCATACCAGGCTCTAGGTGCTTGCTTCAATCCATAAAGTGCTTTCAAAAGATAATAGACATGTTCTCGAAAATTTGGATCTTCAAAACCAGGAGGTTGAATGACATAGACATCCTCCTCAAAATCTCCATTCAGAAAGGCACTTTTGACATCCATTTGATAGACCTTGAAATTGGCATGGGCTGCATAGGCTAAGAAGATTCTGATGGCTTCAAGTCTTGCAACAGGAGCAAATGTTTCATCAAAATCTATTCCTTCTTGTTGACAATAGCCCTTAGCAACCAATCTAGCTTTGTTCCTAACTACTATGCCATTTTCATCCATCTTGTTTCTGAATACCAATTTGGTGTCTATTGGATTCTTTCCTTTAGGCTTGGGCATCAGCTTCCATACATTATTCCTTTCGAATTGGTTTAGCTCCTCCTGCATAGCTAAAATCCAATCAGGATCCAACAAAGCTTCTTCTACCTTCTTTGTTTCTTCCTTGGAAAGAAAGCTGCTATATAGACATTCTTCTTGGGTTGCTCTCCTGGTTTGAACTCTAGAAGAAACATCACCAATTATAAGCTCAAAGGGGTGATCTTTTGTCCATTTTCTTTGTTGAGGTAGATTAGCTCTAGATGAAGAGACCTCATTGTTGTCTTGATGTGTGATTGAGTTTTGATTGTTAGAAACTCCCCCTGAGTTTGTGGATATTTGATTTGAGAAAGGGGAACTTTCTGTAGGTGATCTATCCTGACTTCCTGCTCCTTTTGATAACCCGACGGATGGTGAATTTTGAGTCCGACGGATGAAGCTGGTTGTCTCCCGACGGATAACGCAGATTGCCTCCCGACGGATGAAGCATTATACAACTCGACAGATGTTGAGTTTTGTGCTTCATTGGTAGTAGATTTTTCTGCATTATCCTTTGATACTGTTTCTTGATCACTCTCATCACCACTGTCATCACTAACCATCTCCACATTGTCGAATTTGAGGCTCTCATGGTAATCTCCATCTTGAAGTCCTTCAATCTTTTTATCATCAAACACAACATGTATTGATTCCATAACAATGTTGGTTCTTAGATTGTAGACTCTATATGCTTTACCAACAGCATATCCAACAAAAATTCCTTCATCTGCTTTAGCATCAAACTTCCCATTTTGATCAGTTTGATTTCTCAAAATATAGCATTTACAGCCAAAGACATGAAGAAAATTTAGAGTTGGCTTCTTGTTCTTGAACAATTGATAGGGAGTCATGCATCTTGCTTGATTAACCAGGGAAATATTCTGAGTGTAGCATGCAGTATTTACAACAGAAATATGTTGGCAGTTTAGATTCTTCAAGCATTGTCCTTGCAGCTTCAATAAGTGATCTATTCTTCCTTTCCACTACTCCATTCTGTTGTGGAGTTCTTGCTGCTGAAAACTCATACAGAATCCCATTTTCCTCACAGAATGCTCTCATGATAGAATTCTTGAACTCGGTTCCATTGTCACTCCTGATTCTTCTAACCTTGAAATCAGGATGATTATTGACTTGCCTTATGTGATTGATAATGATTTCACTAGCCTCATCTTTAGACTTTAGGAAATATGTCCAAGAGAACTTTGAGAAATCATCTACAATTACTAGGAAAAATCTTTTTCTTGAGATAGACAACACATTGACTGGTCCAAACAAATCTATGTGTAGCAGTTGCAAAGGTTCTTCAATTGTTGAATCAAGTCTCACCCTGAATGATGCTTTAATCTGCTTCCCTTTTTGACAGGCATCACACAGTCCATCCTTAGAAATCTCCACTAGAGGAATGCCTCTAACTAGTTCTTTCTTTACTAGCTCATTCATGGTCTTGAAGTTTAAATGGGATAGCTTCTTGTGCCATAGCCAACTTTCATCCTGACTTGCTTTACTAAGAAGACAAGTAGCAGATTCTGCATTAGATGAGTTGAAATCAGCTAGGTACATATTTCCTTTTCTCACACCAGTGAGAACCACTTTGTTGCTTCTTTTGTTAGTCACAACACAGGCTTATGAGTTGAAGGTTACTGAGTTGCCTTTATCACAAAGCTGGCTGATACTCAACAAGTTGTGTTTGAGACCATCCACTAAGGCAACTTCCTCAATGATGACATTGTCCTTTGAAATCAAGCCATATCCCACAGTATAACCCTTGATGTCATCTCCAAAAGTAATACTTGGGCCAGCTCTCTCTTTGAACTCTGTGAGCAGGGTAGAATCACCAGTCATGTGTCTTGAACAACCACTATCCAAGTACCAAAGATTCTTTCTGTTTCTCTGTACACATCAAAATCAAATCAAGTTGATTTTGGTACCCAAGTTTCCTTGGGTCCTGCCTTGTTAGCTTTCTTTTTCTGTTTCTTAGGCTTTATCTCATTTGACTTGGGGATATCAGATTCATCCTTGGTCATTTGAGTTGGGCCTTTGAAACCATTCATTGAAACAAAATTATCATGCATATTATAATCAACAGGGAATGGCATGCTATTAGTGAACATGTTATTCTAATAAGGCATGCTAAATGGCATTTGTGGCATACTAAATACAGCATAATAGGGATTAGGTGCAAATGACATATTAGCAAACCGTGGATTCAAATTCTGTGTAGCCATAACATTCATAGGCATGGGAGGCATGGCATTCATGTTAGGAAAGTGAGGTGGCACAGACATGGAAGTAGGCATGGCAGATTTGCAATTAACAGACAAATGATTTACACTACCACACTTGACACAGATTTTTCTAGGAGCATATTTATCAGGTGTGTAGTTATTGTGTTTGTTAATCCCTACTTTACCATTTCTATTATTTTTCTTTTTAACCTCTATTTTCACCTCAATCTTTTCAAGTTTGTCACTTAACTGTTTGACAGTCATGTAACCAACATTAGCCTTTTTCCCTTTCTTAACTTGACTCGATTCTCCTGAAACAAAGTTCTTGGAAACAGATCCATACTTTTCATTCAGCTTAACAAGTTTGGCTTTACTAATAGGCTTGCTTACAGCCGACGGATGAGGATTTTCATCATTCGACGGATAACCCTTTTTGTTATCCGACGGATGATCCTCATCATCCGTCGAGTCTACATCTGTTAGCACTCCATCCACCAAATTTGGTTCTAGTTTCTCTTTGTTCTTTTTCCAGGCTGCATCACTGAAGGACTCGATTCCTTGACCTTTGGTAATTTGAGCATGGACATCTCTAGATGTTTTCCATGCCTTAATCACCTCCTGTTCAAGCTCGAGCTGTTTCTTCAAAAAATTTTCTTTCTTCAAGGACTCAGTTAATTCCTCCTTGGCAATCTTACACTCAATTCTTAATTTTTCAAAATCAATGAACTGAGACTCTAGCACATTATTTCTCTCACTCAAAAATAAATTGTTTTCTTTGATTTTAACATTTTCTTTAGTAAGAGACTTAAGTGTAACACACAAATGATATAACTCTGTAGACATGTCATTTATAGCATCATTACACTCAGCTTTAGATAAATGTGTAAGGTTTGTAGTAATTACCTAATTATTTGAAGAACTTGTTTCTGTTTCATCAGACTTGGCCATTAGGGCTAGATTGACATAGCTGACATCTTCATCTTCATCCAGACCATCTGCTGCCCAGTCGTTTTCTTGTGTAATAAAAGCCCTTTCCTTTTATTTGAGCAGCTCAAAGTATTTTTGCTTATAATCCACAGGCTCAAACCTTTTCTTACTGGAATCTGACTTTCTACACTCACTGGCAAAGTGCCCTGCCAAGCCACATTTGAAACACATGAATTTTGATTTATCCATCATGTTTCTATTTTGGCTTGGCTTCTCCAAAGTTCTTTTTGAACTTGAGCTTGACAAATCTTCTGGAAAGAAATGCTAAATTTTCATCAATGTCTTCCATGTCATCTTGGCTCAAAGAATCTTCACTTTCTATTGCAAGCCCCTTGCCCTTGCTTTCACAGACCCTTGAAGTTGACTCAACAGCTTCCATCTTCATCTCTTTCTCTTTCTCTAACTAAGCAACTAGTGCAATGGACCCTCCTTTCTTCTTTCCTCTCTCCATCCTCTCATCTTGCTCTATCTCAAGCTCATAAGTCTTCAGGATGCCATACAGTCTCTCCAAAGTAAACTCCTTATAATCTTGTGAGTTTCTCAATGAGACTGTCATTGGTTTCCATTCCTTTGGAAGAGATCTAAGGAATTTAAGATTGGAGTCTTTTGTCTGATAGACCCTTCCATGCAACTTTAGAGCATTTAGCAGTTTTTGAAACCTACTAAAAATGTCAGTGAGAGACTCACTTTCTTCATTATAAAAATGCTCATATTGCTGAATCAGTAGCTGTATCTTGTTTTCTTTAACTTGCTCAGTGCCATCACAGATGATCTGTATTGTATCCCAAACATCCTTCGCAGTTTTGCAGTTGATAATGTTGTCAAACATATCACCATCAACTCCATTAAACAGGATATTCATGGCCTTTTTATCCTTCCTGACTTGTTCAATGTCAGGATCAGACCATTCATGCCTTGGCTTGGGAACAGATGGCTCATTTCCAGTTGCAGCTCTCATTGGAACATGAGGGCCTCTTTCTATGTAGTCCACATAGGCCTCATCTTGAGAAAGCAAATGAAGATGCATCTTTACCTTCCAATGATGGTAATTATCTTTATCCATAAAAGGAATCTTGACTCCAACATCCTTCTTGTTCATCTTGATGTGTTGTTTTGATCTTTAAACTCTTTGTTCTTCAAGAGCTTGCTCTGATAGCAATTGTTAGTCCCTTAAAATATAACAAGAATTACAGAAGGGGGGTTGAATGGAATTCTTGAAACTTTTTCTTGAATAAAAATGTTCTAACTCAAATATATATATAAGTGTGAATTGATTAGAAGAATGCGGAATAGTTACTTCAAATGAATCAAAACACAAGTAATTAAAAACAAGAGTCTTTAAAAACTTTCTGGTGGATTTGAATGATTCCACCAGAGATATATAATATATATCGAGAGAACTCTGTGTGCAAAAAGCTCATAGATGCTTACAAATGATAACAACTAAAAACGAGAGAAATGCTAAGAATACAGCTTACAAATGTTTCTCTCTTGGTTGCTTAATTCCCTTAGTTACTATTCTATTGTTGCTTCTTGGTTTATATATCACCAAGATTACAAAGTAATAAGACAGGATAATAAAACAAAAACTATCAAGTCTAATACAATGCTACTTCATTACTCTATTCCAGCATCTTTGAATAAACTTCATAATAGCATGGAAATGTCAATGCTTCTTTGTTCTCGAAAAGCCATTTGAATAGGCTACCACATTCCATTTGCATACACTCGATGCATGTGATTGTGTTGTCACTGTCAATAGATATTTGAATTCTTTATCCGTCGGGTTTATGATCATCCGTCGAGTTATTGATCATCCATCGGGTTGTTGATCATCCGTCGAATTCATTTTTGTTTATCCGTCGGGTAGCAATCAGGCACTTGACTCCATTTCATTTATGCAGAATTACAAGACATCATCTATGTACAACTAATCAACCTATTCTGCATATCTAGTTAAAGTCAACATGACTTAAGTACTACTACAGATTCTAAACAATGTGTATGCAGAAATGTGCTACAGACTTATTGTTACATAAACTACTCACTCGATGGATAATAAGTCATCATCCGTCGAGACCAAAAATGAGTTATTCGTCGGGACTATAATCCTTATCCGTCTAGTGCTACATTTTCACTAAGTAAAATCTACCAAGGTGTTTTGTTCATGAAATCATCAAGTACACAACATATACACAACAAGTTCCGTTAACAGAGTTTATCTTATTGAATATATCTGTTTACTGTTACTTGTGTTTGAAATCGATTTAATTGTATTAAACACTGTATTCAACCCCCTTCTACAGTGTTGTGTGACCTAACAATAATTGATTATTTTTTTTATTTATTTTAAGAAGATAATAATATTAGTGTAGTGATTTACAATATATTATATTGATAATTGAACGCTTTATAAAACTTAACAAGTCATTAGTGGATTTATTTACAATATTTGTATACTTTTGAATTTCTTCATTTTTCATAAATAAATATTAAAAACAATATTTATTTAAATAAAAGATAAATTAATTATTTAAATTTCAACAAAAATGGCTGGACTTTATTTTGATTAAAACTTGCGCCAAGAGATGAAATTGGGGGGCGGGAGCTGGAAATTATTATTACCTATTAATTTGTAAAATATTTGATAAGGTCAAATTAAAAATAATCAAATTTATGAAAAACTATTATTTCTAATATCAAATTGTATATTTTAAAAAATAATGAAAAATGCAGACACCAAAAATTTTCAGAAGTGGGAAAGTTGTCGTTTTGTTTTTTGACCTGACTTTAAATTTTCAGAAGTAGGAAAAAACACACAGCGCCGCTTACATTTTGTTTCCTTTGAAAAAAGCCTCACATCTCTCTCTCAAACACCTTCGATGGTTCTTCAAGATTTAGGGGTTTTCCAAAATTATATTCTTCAAGCCACTTACAGTTCAGAATTGGTGTTTCAAGGTTTGCGAGCTTCTTTAATTAGGGTTTGATTGGGGGATTCATTTAACTAGACCTTAGAATCAAATCAACCAAATAACTTGAATCAATCCTTTTTGAATCCATGAACCATTTGGCTTTTTCACAAGTTACAAACAAGAAATCAAATTTTTATAAGCACAACCTTAATTTGTTACATGCAACACCACAAATTGACATGCAAGTACAAGTATCATCTATAAACTTTAGTTCAAGTCAAAATTCATCCTTTTAAACCAAAATCCTTTGTAAACTTAAATCAAAATCGAAACCTCTTTTTTTAAATAGTAAGAATTCGAACTAAAACCATTTAATCAAATCAAAAGATTCTTTAAATACTTAAACCATAATCAACCTAAGCAAATAATCATTCTTCTCCTTTTAATTCATAAAAATTCGAACCCAACATAGCACAAAGCCATCCAAAATCACATGCAACTAGTCTAATGCTATCATTTATACTAAAAATTATTTAAACCGAGTACTTTATTCATAAAATTAAGTAATCATTTTGATTATAAATAATAACTAAAAACAACTAGCATGCAAGCCATAAAAATCAATTTATCCCCCTTTTAAATACAAAACCCATTCGGGTTTTTGAAATACACACACATGCACACAACATTTTTGACATGCAACCTTTAACTAACATATTTATCTTGCCAAAATTCATTATTTAATCATTTTACTCAAGATCAAACCAAGTTACAATTTGGATTCACAAAATCTTATATGCATGCAAAGAGTTTTCTTAAAAATAAGATTTTATAGTCCATACCAAACTCAATAGTAAATATAAGCAAGTAAATCATGGATCATAAATCAAAACTCATTTGGAAATCAAAACCCCATTTTATTTTTCCAAAAATTCGAACTACACCAAGTCAAAACCAAAGAAAACACAACATATAGCACACTACACTTCTCCCATGATCATACACTAAGAAATTGAGGTTTTCTTAGATATAATCAAGAGAAGTTGATTTTGAAACTAGCTTAAATACTTACATGCAAATGGAATATGAGTAGAAGATCGAAAATGATGACTATAGGTAGCAAGATCTTTGAATTTGGACTAAATTTTGATGTTGCATGCAAGAGAGAGAAATGGAGAGAATGAGAGAGCCGAGAGAGAGAAGAGAGAAAGAGAGAAAAGAGAGAGAAGGAAAAGAGGAAAGAAAGAAAGAAAAAGAGGGAGGGGTGGGTTTTTATAGCTAAAATGGCAGGGGCTTTTTGGTCTTTTGCCAACCCACTCTAGAATCTTCTTTTTATTTAACTCAAAACAAATTTAATTAATACACCACCCTCTCAGAAAAGACTGGGAATGAAATGAATAATAATTTTAGAACTATAGATCTCGAAATTAGCTTTCTAGTCATATTTTTAAAATAATTTTTGAGCATACGGTTTATTTTCTATGAATTTTACAAGATTGCGCTCAAAATAGAATTATAACTCGATAAAATCATTTTAAAATACACCGAGCACCAAATAATTCCATCTATCATTTTTCGGAAAGTCCCTAGAACTATTTTGAAGAGAACAAAATAATTTCACACCTTAACCATACTCGGATAATTTTATAAAAATATATAAAGGTTTAATAAACCTTATTTTAAATGAAATAAATCCCTTAAAATTATTTAAAAATAACCAAAGCACATAGTCAAGCACATTCTCAAGCAATAACACGTATTCACATTTCACGACTCATATCGTAACACATTCGATCATAAGAATTCTCCTTTTTAATTAATATTCACTTTTCGTGTAACGGGTCGCGTCCTGCCTAACGGCCCGACACTGATGCGTTTTCAACTACGCTTCTCAATCATTCTATTTATACCATCTGACATATGAAACTGGAATATAATACTCACTTAAACATTCCTATTTCACACAATAACACATAGTTCATATTTAAACACCTTAATCTCTTTTTAAGACGGGTTCCGTTCAACCTGACGGCCCGACAACACAGCTTATCCCCATATAAGCTGACTCATCAAACTGGAACGGGTCATTTTACGTTCCCAGTTAATAATATACAATAAAGACAATTAACCAACAAAATTATTTAACCCTTTATTTAATCACATAATTTATAATTACACCATAAAATTATACTTTATTCACTTAATCACGTCGCAAAATTCTAAGTCGCTACATCTACCATATATAAGAATGCATAACATAAAACTGCAAGATAACAAACCAAGTTTACTTGTTATGATGAGCAAACATATGATAAATAAACAATATAAAAAATCAAAATAATTATAAAAATCCCCAAAATCAAAACCCCTAAAATTTAAAAATTCAGGGTTTCAACCAACAGATTAAATACAAGTATATAATTTAGCTTACCCACTTCCCAAGAAATGCTATGAGATGAATAATCGAACAAGATAAACAATCGAACTACTGGAACTCAGAGGAGAAGACCACAACAAAAACGGAGGTGAAGATGCGAGCACCGCGAACTCCAATTAAAAAAATTAGGATTTAAGCTTACCCGATTCAAGCTTTGACCTCTACTTTAAACTCCGATTTCTTCATACTCCGACTCCGAACTTTTCAATCTTCGACCTTATATTTTTGAACTTGTATTTGACCTTGAAACCTTGGTATTTGAACTCGAAACTTGTGGAAAGCATAGTTGGAGAAGATGAGCTTGTAGAGAGGCTCTGTTAGATGTTCACCTCGAGAGCTATTTCTTACAGGTGTTCTTCAATCGAGTTTGTGTTCTTCAGATGAGAGAGTCCAGTGCTGTTAGAATGATTTTTGATTTAGTGAATTATGTTTTAGGATATGTATATTTTTTATTTTATAATTTTAATATATGGATGTGTATGTGTTTTGGGGGTAAAGTTAAAAAGAGGGGGATAGTTGAACAAATTCTAATCCAAAAAAGGGGGATTTTTAAGAGGGAACGAATAATTTGGTTAAGGGGGAAAACAAGGGGAACCGCGAGCTAAGTCTTTTTTAAAACATACTTATAACATCAATTGTGCAAAAACCCGATGTCTAACAGATTAAAAGACATCGGTTATGTCCATACCGGTGTAATAAACATTTTTTACATCAGGAGAAAACTCCAACCGATGTCTAAGTGGTGATGTCTATTTAACTTTTTGTAGTATTGACTATCTGCTTTAACGTATTGTATTTATAAAATATATAATGGTATATATTGGTGTTAAGCTGTGTTCTTAAATGTCCATAACGTGAAAGAATGAAATCGACTAAAAAGGATAATCTTGGTAATGTTTTTGTTTTAAGTGCAACTAGGAAACGCCTAACATGTCCAGAAATGTGTATTTATTAACATTGAACGAAGGAAAGAGAAGGTCAAGAATAAAAATTTAAAAAACTTAAATTCAAATAACAATTATAAAATAAAATTAGATCTAGAAAAAATACTATATTTCGGACGAGCTCAAACAAACAAAAATATTTATATAGCAACCCTCAAAGATCATCCCTCAGCAGTGGATATCAAGAAATACCAATATAGATGTTGTCAAATATTGAAGAACATCTCATTAACCAATGCCACCACAACCCAAAAATTACTCCTTATATATACAAAAAAAATACATCATCCATCTAGTGGGAGATAAGATAGATATATATTCAACAACTAAAGCTAAAATAATAATATTTTGTGTAAATTAGAGTATTCTCGTGCATTGCATGTATTATAGAGCTAGTTTATATTATATATGTACACCAAGCTATTTATACATATTAAAAAAATGGATTTATGTAGTATTCTGAGTCGTATATATAAAAATTAAGATGGTCTATTTGACATGCTTTCACTTGTAAGCCTACGAAACTTAGTACTACCTCTATCCCATTTTATATGAGTCCCTTTCTTTTTTTGGATATCCCAAAAAAATGAACCTCTCATTTATAATATGCATTTAAAATTGTCATAACCACACATTTATATAATACACTTATTTTAACATCCACTATTCCTCTTTTTCGGACTAAGATTATAGTCTACCATTATTTCTTAAAATTCGTGGTAGTCAAAATAGCTCAAACAAAGTGGGACGGAAAGAGTAGTTTACTAAAAAAAACCATGTATTGTGAAAGGAATTTTCCAAAATAATGTAAAAATTATATAAGTGTTAATTAGAGTAGTATGATTAACTAAACAAAATTTAAAGTTATCATATTTAAAAATATTATTTGTGTTAAATTTTTCAAAACAAGTTAAAAATTATATTATCTTCTGTGGTCTATTTCTTCGATTCACTGTACATTAGCCTTCTTATCTCGCGCAACCCTCAGATTCCTCTTATCTCCTCTTTCACGGGTATTTCCTGGTATTTCCTGTGAAGTTGTTTGATATATATGCATGTCTCTCTTTCTCGCGGGAAACACGAGAGAACAAGAAATCACCATTTTTTTTAAATTTTAGATAAAAATAAATTCGTTGGATTTTCACATACAGAATGCGAGTGGACAAATGTGTACCAATCCATGTCCTGAAGGATCAGATTGCGACACTTACTTACTGGTATATTATCTATATTAATTGAACAACAATGCATGTAATTCGGGTTTACGATACAGTTAAGTTACCTAGTTAAGTTGCTTGATAATTGTGAGAGATGATATATTGCGAGAGATGATATACAATACATAATCGCCCTCGTGGATGAACGGTTGTCGTAAATACAATCATAAATCATGGTTTCAGGTTGGTGTCACGCACTTTTCTTATTTTTTTTAAGTTTATATCGTGCACTTTTCTTATTTCATTACTTCCTTATTTATTGTTGTTTTAGTAATTTATATTTTTATCATACACTATTTTTGTCGTGAATTAAGTCAGGATATTCATAGAATCAACATCCATACTCTTCGGAATAAGAGCTTAGTCTGAGTACATCTTACCCGTCCCAAATATTGATATAAGAGGTATATACTGAGTATGTTTGATTTAGTTTAGTTTACAATTAAAAATATTAATTAATAGTTACCAATTTTTAGTGAATTTTCTTTCAAAAGATTAACGGTGAATATATATTTGGTTTTCATCTACCAATAGTTTTAAAATAATACTCCTGAAACTTATCATTTAACTATTATTTTTTATATACTTTTAAAACCAATGTTAAGAAAACCATTAAAGCCTAAAACAAGTATGATAATTAGATCTGATAATACTGATATTCAAATCGGATCCCCTTTCAGATTATGATATATTTGGATCCACTTTTAGAATATGATATATTTGGAGACTATTCATATCGAATTAGATTTGGTTCATGATTGATTCGAATTAAATTTTGACAAAATTCGGTTTAGACTTTTTTCGGATAATAACTTATTCAAATTTTCAATTTGTGAGATTTAAAAAATATCTTATTGAATGTAATATTTTTAATATAATATAATGTACTTATTAAAAAATTATGATAAATAACTATATTTTTTAAACATAAATTATTTTAAATATGAATTTTGCTTATAAACAAAGAATTTTGTATAATAGTTAATAATAAGCTAATTTAAATTCAATCATCTTTTCTAGTTCGGATTTATATAGGATCGATTACTTCAGACCATATTTGTTTCAGATAATTTATTATCCAATTTTAATCGATTACAAATTATAATTGGATCTAATATTTCAGATTATTTTCAGTATGGGTAATTTTATAATTGGATTGAATTCATTTTCGGATCATTTTCAGTACGGGTAATATAATATGGGTACAAAATCGGATTTCTGTTCAATGAATTTTGGTTCATTTTGACCCAATTTTCCAGGTCCAATGACAATTGACAATAGTTGAACTCAACCAAGTCCAAAATGGGATTCAACTAGAGTAGATATTTTGTGAGCCCAAAAGCCCAACACTCTATCAACAATATTAGTGTGTATATAAAATGTACTATTTGGTCCTGGAAATAAAAATATAGCAAGCTTGAAGCTTGCCCCGTCTTCCCGTTGTGTTCTTCTGATAGGTAATCATTCTTCAAAATGAACTCCTCCTTTTCACTCAAGTATTAATTTTAATAGTAAATATGATACTTACTCACACATGCATACATATATAAAACAAGAACATATGATTGAAAGTAGTTTCTATGAGGGGATGATACTAGATAGACTGTTCTCTGTTTCTCTTTTTAAGTTTCGTGTAAATTTTTAATCTCGTGTGTGTGTTTATTTCATTTTTACCTAAATGTTATGTCAAGAATTGTATTGTGAGTTCTGTGAGAGAGTTTCAATAAAAAAATTCTTCTCTTGCAATTTTTTTAACTGTGAGTTGAAGCCACTTTGTTTGAGTTTGCATTATTTTTGCAGTTGTTGATCAATTAAAGATTGGAGTCCACAATTTTGTTCAAGCTGCTTACAAATTATTAAAGAGCCAGAATTGCAGTAAAATCAGGTTTGTTCTACAGTATTTCTACAATTTTATTTAGTTAATGATGCTTCATCGTATGATCATTTTTAAGCCCGGCGTCTTTGCGGAAATACGCTGAGTATGTTTGGTTTTTATTTGAATTGAACATACTATTGCATAGTTGCATGTAGAATATATTTCGTTAAAATTCGGAAGTTTATATGAACTGAGGAGATGCAATTTTATTTATTAATGTTTATATTATTTGGAACTTTGTTAATTTCTAGTAATGTTTTATTGTAGATTTTTACTCATTCAATTCTGGTTTTAGTGTTAACATCTAGATGTAATACTTCTTCTATAAATATTTAGGTGTTTGCAATAAGTTTCATTGTTTAGGACATATGGGAAATCACTTTGATAGCATAATTGGTTAGTGGAGTCATGTAATTAAATGTTTTTTCCGCTAATTATGTAATTGAATGTTAATTCATGTTGTCGATGCACTAAAGCATAACTTATGAAACTCATAGTGAGCTTGCGGTTATGTGGAAGTAGCTCTATGTTAGTAAAGATAATGTAAATGTTAGTTCCGCATGTTTACTACGTGTAAGCATTAGCGTGAAGCGTTTATTTCTCATCAAACTCTTTTTTTCTACGGATGACATCTCAGATAGTTAGACTCCATAGATGCAATTAAATCAGTAGAACTTTTTTTTTGATTTTTTTATCCCAAGGTAACGCAAAGTGGCTATTTTTAGGCACTAACGTCACAGAGTAGTTGGCGGATTTGGGGTTTCCTTATATGCATAAAAAGTGCATTGATTGTTATTGATAATTTTCGTGTGAGTTATAGAGATAAAACCAACCGTCTACAATGACAAGGAAACTTCGCATTTTGTCAAATAATGTAGCACACAGGATTCTCCGCTTAGAGATTAATCAAAATTGACATTTAGTGTTATCATTCACACAATCACACATACGGTGATGGATGAAGCATTTGTTTTCATTGCCAATTGATAATAAATTGTTTGCGGCCTACATATGACTCAATTTTAAAAAATGCTAGAACACGTTTCAAAGACAAAAATTAGTTTACTTATTTACTTATGTAAAGTAAGATAAAAATTTAGGGTGTTCTCGAAGATTGAATAGACTGCTATTTAGGAATTAGAGGTGAAAGTCATTATTCCCAACTAATATATGCCGCTAAATTAGACATACACAAAATATATTTGATGAATGCTTGAAAATATTAATGTACCTCACACGTTCTACAAATTCTTCTTACGGTAGATACATGAATACTAGGTGATCATTAGCTGCATTTCTCATGTAGAAAGTGTGAGGGCGTCTGACTTGGAGAGTCAAGGTTTCAAAGACTTAGTCCAGGATTAAGTGGTATAAGAGAGGGACTTGAAGTTAGATTTCACAAATTTTTTTCTTTGAAAATTGAATGACTACATGCCTATATGCACTCACACAATGGTTTTGATCCTCTAAGTTCTGAGTACAATTTCAACTAAATTACATATGTTTCTACATTATTCTAGGATGTGTTGTCTATGTAAGACTCTTGATTCTTACCTTCCTACAAATCTCATGGTCTCATTTTGATGCGAATCAAGACGATGCTTATCATGAGGAAGGATATTTAGTACTCCACCCAATCTCTATCTTAGAGCGCAAAAGACAAATTACCTTCTTGACATAATCCCATTTTCACAACTAGCAATGGTTACATGGCACATCATTTATTCCTCCCACAATTTGAAACATTATTTTCAAAGCCTCTGTTAGACTGTCTAGCGACTTGTGGAAACCTCAATTTCCATTTAGATCTGAAGTCTCATTCCTGTAATTCCCTGGTCAATGAGCTAGCTTGTCCAGTACGCCCAGTTAAACCCTTTAGGCCAGTGCCACTCACACTTTAATAGTCCTCATCATATCATCCACATGTAATTTTATCAATTTCAAGTCTGGAAAATTCCAAGCCAATATTATGAAATCAAGGAAGCATCTCTCTCTCTCTCTCTCTCTCTGTAGAAAGTAATCACTGTTTATTTGTACTCAACACTGTGTTTCAGTAACTGTAGTTTGCGTCAAAATCTTCTCTTTCCTTTATTTTGGCCTATTATGGTGCCACACAGTCTTCTCTTTCGTAATGTCATAATCTACCATCTGCTATCCGATAACTTATATTTTCATTTCAGGGATTTAGATAAATAGTCTTGGCACTTTAATTTGATATGAGGGCAAGTAGGACGAAATTTCACATATGGGCATCAACCTTTAACTAAACATCAAGCTGGACCATACTCACCAGTCACCACCTGTGTGTATTTCACCAGTTCAATAAAAAAGAGAAGTTGTTCATCCTGGGCCAGTTCCTTCCTCTGGTCTGTATCTAGACTCTAGTATTTCATGTTAACATCAATTACTCAACTGTTAACATCAATTACTCAACTAAAAACCATCAATATATCTACTGTCAATACTCTTCGGCTTTCTGCTAGACCCCGCACAAAGCCATGCCACACTCGTGCATTGCTATCAGCAACGAACTTTTTAACTATTGCATTTCTTTCTTTGATTAAGTTGCATGAAAAAATCTGTCAACATACATCCCATTATTAACTATTTTGCCTATCATAATTTCCGGTTCCATGGCAGCTCCTAATAGAGGAAAACTTTAGGTTCTAGCAATTTAGCCTCTGGATTTTAAAGATATTTGCAACAATTTTATGCATGTGCCTTCTGAATACCATCAATGCAAGGCGACGATTTTTCTCACAAGAGTATTGCTGAAACCAACTTTTCTAATTCATTACACATCTGCATTTATGCAGTAAAAGCCGAAAAAAGTCCTCGGCACGTTAGATGCAAGTATCACTATTATAGGTTCAAACTTGTAACCGATAAATTCTCCCCTCTGATGCTTTCATGCATAACTAATGTATTTTCTAATTAATTATTTTTTCATTGTGTTGGTAACTTTAATAACTTACGAACCAGAAGTTCATAAAATGATTAGTACTGCACGATCAGCACAGGAATGATATCTGCCTTGTGAAAAGCTTATTGTTACATACATCAATTCTTGTTGCACCAACCAATAACAATTTCCTATCATTATTAAAATTTATCATCTCAGTTCAGTTTATTATATGTAGTAAATGAATTCTCAACAAGTGGGTGTATCATTACATATTAGGCATTGTTGTTCTCGCTGCTGCAAGTATGTTTTATTGGAGATGCATCAGTTATGGATGGTATCAGTAGTTAGAATTTGAATAAATACATGACAGGCTGACTCCAAAATGATTCCTTTCAATGTCTATGTAGTTGTGTACCATCAATTATCAAACATGTATATGTGTACAATATATACAACTACACTATAATTTTTTAACGAGTTTCTCTCTTTCCAGTTCATTTGACTGTTTGATCTTACTTTTGATGATTTTGCACCCTAAGCTACTCCTTGCTTTCAAAAATGGAGATACCACATAGGAACATTCAGTATGGTCAAAATCAAGTAAGCTGCATCCCCTTACTGATTAGCTTTTATTAATAAAGTAAGTGGATACTAAAGATGAAACTATTACACAGAATGAATCAATTGTAGCGGGATTTGAAGTTCCAGATTCTCCAGATTCAAGTTATGACAATGTCTACACCTACCCTGTAAACGATGAAAAAGATGCACCGCCAATAGTCCCACAGCACCTGCATAACACATTGCTCAACTCCCCTGCTGATGGAAACCTTCCTGAATCTCTTCCACCGCCACAGATCCTCAACCATCTTTACCGCGAGAACAAAAAAACTGAAGGACCAGTAGTGGCAGTTGGACTCACTCATCGCTTCCGTGCAAAGTATGTTACTGTGGTTCTATACAAACCAGCCAATGGAAATGGAAGTACTTAGACAATGTATGGTGCAAGTTAATTGTGTACTATTGTGTGCGCTAGCTTGTTTGTCTTAATTATTATCATTATGAGAAGACTTGTATGACTGTGTTTGTCTGTCGACAATATCACAGAGATATTATCAACTTAAATAAATTATTAACTGTCTATACTCTAAGTATTTGCTTCTGATCAGTGCTCTAAACTAAATTAACAAAATTTGAGGAGAAGATATGTGCATGTGGTTATATAATTTGGCAAATAAGAATCTTGTGTTTTTAAATCCGAGTTTTATAAAATTTTGACTTCAGTATATAATTTATATATAATTGTAACTTGTAAGCCAGATCATTGTCAATAATTAAACAAATTGTAGACTCAATTGAACTCCCTGACATTGTGAAAGGTTAAGTTTGACTTGTATCAACCTGACAATTAAAGATACAAAACCTTTTGACATACAATATTTCTGACTTTTGGCTAATAGATGATAGATCATTCTAAGTTGTGCTAAATTATTCCAATTGACACGTCAAATATTGGAAATCATTTTATGCCACTTGTGTTTTATTATGCAAGAATCAAAATTAGACTATGGTCAAATTTAATCCCACAATATGACAGTTAATAACTTAACAAACACAGACATGCATATGACCTTAAAACAATATAACAACTGAATACTGATAATGATGATAGGGAGAAATGAATATACCGTAGTCCGTAGATTTTTATCCTTTCAGATACATGATGAGGCTACTACTTTTCATATTTTGACTTGGAAAACAGATTATTATTCTTACTATAGTTATCACTTAAGCTAAATGTTTCATAATGCAACCATTGATTATATATTTTAGCCTTTCACGGTAGTTTGGCAGTTGGGTATTTTATATACGGAATATTTCACTGACAATTGGATATCTCATATAAAGTAATAACTCCACTGTGGGTATCCCAATTTAGTTATTTCAACTCATAAATAAAATGTCTTACTAATTTTATCTTATTGTTGGTGTATTATATATATATATAAGGCTTTATTTCGTGGAAAATCATCTTATACGAAGAATCGTGGAGAATCATGCAGAATCATTGATTTTATTATAAAATCTCATCACAAATTGTAAAATTTTATTTCAAAAAATATAAAATTCGATGCTAATCTCGAATAATAATTATATTTGAATATAATAAAAAATTTAACAATTAAAATTAGATAAAATTGCTTAATTTTAAATTTGATTTTACATTGGAATAATTTTTCTACACAGATTATATTATATATATCATTAAATTCTATATATTATTTGTTGGCACACTTTTCAATACTCTTTTAAAACATGATTCCTATAATATTTTTTCAAAATCTTTTTTTCTGAATAAAAGTTTTATGTTTAAATTTTTATTAAAAAAAATTTAAAAAAAATATTATAAAAATCTCGAAATGTGTATAAAGTACATTGATAAATATTTGTTGCTTCAATCGAACTTTTAGGCTCCCATGAAAGGCTAAGATTGACTTATCTCAAATGATTTTTGTCTTCATCAACTTGACCATATTAGGAACAACTTATTTACACAAAAATCAAAATATCTGCAAATTTTGAATGAACATTAATCATAATCACATGCATGGATTAAAAACTATATAATGGTAATCATAATACAAAAAATATACTATATCTACTATACTGAACATTCCTATCCTTTGGGAATGCTTGATGAGGCTACTACTTTTCATAATTTGACTTGGCAAACTAGGTTATTTTATGATATTATTATATTAGAGATGTTGCATAATGCAACCATTGGTAAGCTTCACTGGCTTATACAGGGTTTATCAGAAACTTAAAATGTCAACCATGAAGGCCTATATAAAGCAAGACATCTCAAGAAATATCCAGAACATCCTTTCAAACAATACTTGAGAGTAATGCACTAACTTTCTCAAGCTTTATATCACATCAAGCACTGGTAATTAAAGAAAAATGGGTGATATTGAAGGATCACCAGGGAGCTCAATGCATGGAGTCACTGGACGAGAGCCTGTTCTGGCTTTCGCAGTGGCTTCACCGATGGTACCAACTGATACAACAGCAAAATTTGATTTACCAGTTGATTCAGAACACAAGGCTAAAGCGTTCAAGCTATTTTCCTTTGCCAATCCTCACATGAGGACTTTTCATCTTTCTTGGATTTCTTTTTTACCTGTTTTGTGTCCACATTTGCTGCTGCTCCACTAGTCCCAATCATTCGCGATAATCTCAACCTTACAAAAGGGGATGTTGGAAATGCTGGAGTGGCTTCGGTGTCTGGCAGCATTTTCTCTAGGCTTGTAATGGGAGCAGTTTGTGATCTTTTGGGACCGCGATATGGCTGTGCATTTGTCATCATGCTTACAGCCCCAACTGTGTTTTGTATGTCATTTGTGGCGGATGCCAGCGGTTATATAGCTGTCAGGTTCATGATTGGCTTCTCCCTCGCGACATTTGTTACGTGTCAGTATTGGATGAGCACCATGTTCAATGGTAAGATTATAGGCACCGTGAATGGTACTGCAGCCGGATGGGGAAACATGGGCGGAGGAGCAACTCAATTGCTCATGCCTCTTCTCTACGACATGATCCAACGTGCAGGAGCTACTCCATTCACTGCCTGGAGGATCGCCTTTTTCATCCCTGGTTGGCTTCATGTGATCATGGGGATCTTGGTGTTGACACTTGGTCAAGACTTGCCTGATGGGAATTTAGGTACTTTACAAAAGAAGGGTGATGTTTCGAAAGATAAATTCTCCAAGGTTAGTTTGGATAACACCTTATTCCTTGGTAACATTTTTAATACGAGTTCTGAATTCAGAACCTGTTCAAATTGTTCGTTTCTGAATAATTGACTTGTGTTCTTTTCAATGTTCAGGTGTTCTGGTATGCTATCACCAATTACAGAACATGGATATTTGTCCTTTTGTATGGATACTCTATGGGTGTGGAATTGTCGACTGACAATGTCATTGCTGAATACTTTTTTGACAGGTACTGTTCTTTTTTATATTGTATTAATATTTAGAATAATAATATTTTTTTATCATTTAAAGTAACCTTGTGAAATGTCCAACACTGTGACAGATTTGATCTAAAACTCCAAACTGCTGGCATTATTGCTGCTACATTTGGTATGGCTAACCTTCTGGCTCGCCCCTTTGGTGGATACGCTTCGGATGTGGCTGCGCGAAGGTTTGGAATGAGGGGAAGGCTGTGGACTCTCTGGATACTACAAACATTAGGAGGACTGTTCTGTATCTTCCTTGGCCTCTCTAATTCCCTTCCAATTGCTATAACAATGATGATTATCTTTTCTGTCGGAGTTCAAGCTGCATGCGGCGCCACTTTTGGCATCATTCCTTTCATTTCACGTCGATCCTTAGGAATTATATCCGGTATGACCGGTGCAGGAGGGAATTTTGGGTCAGGATTGACACAGCTTCTGTTCTTTACGAGCTCACAGTTATCGACAGCAATGGGCTTAACATACATGGGAATTATGATAGTAGCTTGCACCGTGCCTGTGGCATTTGTTCACTTTCCTCAGTGGGGTAGTATGTTTCTTCCACCATCAAGAGATGTCGTTAAAGGTAGTGAAGAACATTACTATGTTTCTGAGTGGACTGAAGATGAGAAGCAGAAGGGTATGCATCAGGGAAGTGTTAAATTTGCAGAAAACAGCAGGTCAGAGCGCGGCCGTCGTGTGGCTTCTGCGCCAACTCCTCCTTATGCTACCCCGGATCATGCTTGATGGCTATAACAAGGCCAAGCAACGAAATGAAATGCAAGTGAACTGTGATTTGAAATTAAAGAGTTTGATAGTTAAATGGAGAAATGGTGGGCTTTTAATGATTTGTGCAGCTGAATATTTAGATCATAAATGTGTATTTTACTTAGGTTTTATATCTACTGTGACTTACGGCAAGTCCAACCGCACCTTTAAACATGCTCTTAACTCCAAATATAAGAAATGTGACAATAAAATGCACTCCAACAGTGTCTTAGTGGTTCCTTATATCACTAAGACAACTCTCTCATACCTTATCTTTAAGAAATCACAAGTCATCCCTTATTTCATTTTTTTCAATAAAAAATTGATTTCTCTTTATTTTTTTAAGTTCTTTTCTCTCTTTTCCTTTCATATTTCATTCAAATTTATTATTATTATAATAATAAGGAATGAAAATAAGGATCATTGTATGAGTTCAAATTCAAAATCATGTCTTAAATCACTAATAATTAATATTTTATAATATTTATAAGAAACTTGTTAAGATACTGTTGGACTTGTTCTTATGTTAGTTTCACGTTGTTGTGATGATGATTCTACTTCCTAAATCTCAGCATTGTTTTTGTACATTTAGGATGATAAGGGTCCGAGCCTTTTGAGCTAAAATCTTGACTTCATCAAGCCACTACAAGAAAAATGCAATCAGACAACACCGATTAGACAACACTCGACCAAAAAAGTGTTGCCCGAATTTTTCATACAATGGTTTTTTTGCAACCAAAAAATTGGCGTTGTCTGACGTTGATTACTACAAGCGATAAAAAAATGTTGTCTAGTAAAACAAATCAGACAAGTGTTTTCAAAATTAAGATGTTGTGTGAATGGGAAGACTTTAGTATTACTACAACGCTTTAAAATCCATTGTCTAGTTGATGGAGACAGACAACCCTTTCTAAAGTGATGTTGTGCAAATGAGTAAAATCGTACTACGATTTTTAAATACATTGTCTGAAAATGATTGAGATAACGTCTTGTTTAACGGTTGTGGAAATGAGACAAGTGTTTTTTCTACTAGTTATTTAAGCTCGAATCACACAATGTACAAATTAGGTGTTGTCTAAATGATACTTGATAGACAAGTGTTTTACATATATTGTATGTCACCAATATCAGACAATAGTCTAATTCTTAAAACCGTTGTCTTTCTTACTAAATTTAAAAACGTGTTGCACAACAAAATATTCAAATAAATTGTTGTCTAGTTTATTACAATAAAAATAGTAATAATTTCAAAAAAAGTAATTTCCAGACAATTCATTTTAAATTTTTTAAAAACAACAAACTCTAATTAAATCCACTTTCATCTAGATTAAATATTTAAATTTTATATTTCAAAATAGTTTAATTATCTACTTTATAATTAATAAAAAAAAATAATCACAAGTGCTTCAAGTTTACATTGTTAATTGTTCAATCCAAACAAGTTTTTTTCGACAAAGCACGTTATATTAATCTACCTTATACAAGTATTTTTAAAATAAAACACTTGTAACAGTTAGACAACCGTTATCGATATTTATAATCTGTAGTAAAATATGTAATACTACAACAGTCTTAAAGAAAAAACTGTTGTAGAATTCCAACAACGACATTTCCTGAAAAACACTTATGTAAAGTAACTTACCACAACATGATTTTAGAAAAAACCGTTGTCTATATTTTTACTAGTTTTAAAATTTTTTCGGAAAATTTATATGCCACCGTTAATTAATTTATATGAGTAACCAATAACTTACACTAAATTAATTTGTGTGTATTAAGATTTGAAATAATCTTTTTCATAGATTTTTGAATTCTTTTACCTATTAGTACTAGACGTTACACGAATATTAATAGCATCAACAGATAATCACATTTATGAGGATATAACGTGTATATTATAAATGTTCACTTGGATTGTTAAGTTGGTATAATAAGAGTCGTTGATTAAAAGTAGATTTAATATCAGCCGTAAGATTTAAAAAAGTTGATCATCTAAGACAACGGTTTTTTTCAAAAAAACTGTTGTCACAATTTATTTCAGACAAGACTTTTTCATAAAAAACCGTTGGGTGTTGCCTCGTACTAGATTTTTTTCATACCTGATGAAAAAGATAAATTTTTTAAATAATTTTTTAGAGGATCCAACCGTACGGATGTTAAGAAATACTCATTTTAGTCACATGAAAAAAGTATTAAAAAATTTCAAATTTATCTCGAATGTCAGGATTAGAAAAATATGGTAAAAGCGCTACTTCCCAACACGAGATTCGTTCCCGATTTACAGGATTAATTTTTAAAATGATTTTTTCGACGATCCAACCGTACGAATGTTAAGATATATCAATTTTATTCATATGAAAAAATTATTAAAAATTTTGAAATTCATCTTGCATGTCAGGATTAGAAAAATTAAATCTGGTAAAAGTACCCCTTCCGACAACAAGACTCGTTCCCGATTTACAGGATTAATTTTTAAAATAATTTTTTCGACGATCCAACCGTACGGATCTTAAGATATATCAATTTTAGTCATAAAAAAAAATTATTAAAAAATTTGAAATTTATCTTGCATGTCAGGATTAGAAAAATCTGTTAAAAGTACCCCACCAGACAAGAAGACTCGTTCCCGATTTACAGGATTAATTTTTTAAAATGATTTTTCGACGATCCAACCGTACGGATGTTAAGATATATCGATTTTAGTCATAAGAAAAAATTATTAAAAAATTTGAAATTCATTTTGCATGTCAGGATCAGAAAAATTTGGTAAAAGTACCCCTCCCGACAACGAGACTCGTTCGCGATTTACAGGATTAATTTTTTTAAAATGATTTTTCGACGATTCAACCGTACGGATGTTAAGATATATCGATCTTAGTCATAAGAAAAAATTATTAAAAAATTTGAAATTTATTTTGCATGCCAGGATTAGAAAAATCTGGTAAAAGTACCCTTCCGACAACGAGACTCATTCCCGATTTACAGGATTAATTTTTTAAAATGATTTTTTGACGATCCAACCGTACGGATGTTAAGATATATCGATTTTAGTCATAAGAAAAAATTATTAAAAAATTTGAAATTCATTTTGCATGTCAGGATTAGAAAAATCTGGTAAAAGCACCCCTCCCCACAACGAGACTCGTTCACGATTTACAGGATTAATTTTGTAAAATGATTTTTCGAAGATCCAACCGTACGGATGTTAAGATATATCGATTTTAGTCATAAGAAAAAATTATTAAAAATTTTGAAATTCATTTTGCATGCCAGGATTAGAAAAATCTGGTAAAAGTACCCCTCCCGACAGCGAGACTCGTTCCCGATTTACGGGATTAATTTTTTAAAATTATTTTTCGACGATCCAACCGTACGGATGTTAAGTTATATCGATTTTAGTCATAAGAAAAAATTATTAAAAAATTTGAAATTCATTTTGCATGTCAGGATCAGAAAAATTTGGTAAAAGTACCCCTCCCGACAACGAGACTCGTTCACGATTTACAGGATTAATTTTTTAAAATGATTTTTCGACGATTCAACCGTATGGATGATAAGATATATCGATCTTAGTCATAAGAAAAAATTATTAAAAAATTTGAAATTCATTTTGCATGCCAGAATTAGAAAAATCTGGTAAAAGTACCCTCCCGACAACGAGACTCGTTCCCGATTTACAGGATTAATTTTTTAAAATGATTTTTCGACGATCCAACCGTACGGATGTTAAGATATATTGATTTTAGTCATAAGAAAAAATTATTAAAAAATTTGAAATTCATTTTGCATGTCAGGATTAGAAAAATCTGGTAAAAGCACCCCTACCCACAACGAGACTCGTTCACGATTTACAGGATTAATTTTTTAAAATGATTTTTTGACGAGCCAACCGTACGGATGTTAAGATATATCAATTTTAGTCATAAGAAAAAATTATTAAAAAATTTGAAATTCATTTTGCATGCCAGGATTAGAAAAATCTGGTAAAAGTACCCCTCCCGACAACGAGACTCGTTCCCGATTTACAGGATTAATTTTTTAAAATTATTTTTCGACGATCCAACCGTACGGATGTTAAGATATATCGATTTTAGTCATAAGAAAAAATTATTAAAAAATTTGAAATTCATTTTGCATGTCAGGATTAGAAAAATCTGGTAAAAGTACCCCTCCCAACAACGGGACTCGTTCACGATTTACAGGATTAATTTTTTAAAATGATTTTTTGACGATCCAACCGTACGGATGTTAAGATATATCGATTTTAGTCATAAGAAAAAATTATTAAAAAATTTGAAATTCATTTTGCATGTCAGGATTAGAAAAATCTGGTAAAAGTATCCCTCCCGACAACGAGACTCGTTCCCGATTTACAGGATTAATTTTTTAAAATGATTTTTCGACGATCCAACCGTACGGATGTTAAGATATATCGATTTTAGTCATAAGAAAAAATTATTAAAAAATTTGAAATTCATTTTGTATGTCAGGATTAGAAAAATCTTGTAAAAGTATCCCTCCCGACAACGAGACTCGTTCCCGATTTACAGGATTAATTTCTTAAAATGATTTTTCGACGATCCAACCGTACGGATGTTAAGATATATCGATTTTAGTCATAAGAACAAATTATTAAAAAATTTGAAATTCATTTTGCATGTCAGGATTAGAAAAATCTGGTAAAAGACAACGAGACTCGTTCCCGATTTACAGGATTAATTTTTTAAAATGATTTTTAGACGATCCAACCGTACGGTTGTTAAGATATATCGATTTTAGTCATAAGAAAAAATTATTAAAAAATTTGAAATTCATTTTGCATGTCAGGATTAGAAAAATCTGGTAAAAGTACTCCTCCCGACAACGAGACTCGTTCCCCTTACAAGATTAATTTTTAAAATGATTTTTCGACGATCCAACCGTACGGATGTTAAAAATATATCAATTTTAGTCATATGAAAAAATTATTAAAAAATTTGAAATTCATCTTGCATGTCAGGATTAGAAAAATCTGGTAAAAGTAGTCCTCCCGACAACGAGACTCGTTCCTGATTTACAAGATTAATTTTTAAAATGATTTTTTTGATGATCCAACCGTAAGGATGTTAGGATATATCAGTTTTAGTCATATGAAAAAATTATTAAAAAATTTGAAATTCATTTTACATGTCAGGATTAGAAAAATCCGGTAAAAGTACCCCTCTCGACAACGAATATAAAAATATATTAGCTTTTGTCATATTAAAATATTAAAAACATTCAAATTTATTTTATATTATTTTATAAAAATAATTTCTTAAATCTATTTATAAAAAATTTATAAGTATACAATATTTATTTATCGAGTTTTCTTGTTATAATTGGTTTCCCTCCTTCAACTTTTCATTTCCCCCTTCTTTTCTTTTCATTACCCGCTTCCCCCTCCAAATTTTAAAAATTAATCTTGTAAATCAGGAACGAGTCATGTTGTCGGGAGGACTACTTTTACCAGATTTTTCTAATCCTGACATGCAGGATGAATTTCAAATTTTTTAATAATTTTTTCATATGACGATCCAACCGTACGGATGTTAGGATATATCAGTTTTAGTCATATGAAAAAATTATTAAAAAATTTGAAATTCATTTTGCATGTCAGGATTAGAAAAATCCGGTAAAAGTACCCCTCTCGACAACGAATTTTGGGTTTCATGATTTTTCGTATGACAGAATTGAGTTAGGTTTCATGATTTTTCATATGACAGAATTGAGTTAGGTTTCATGATTTTTCGTGTTTTCACTTTTTTGAATTTTGGGTTTTAGATGTGTTTGTAAAATCTTTCTGTTATTTTGGGGATTTTTATGTGTGGTGTGAATGTTGGTATTCCAAAGAAGATTGTGGTCCTATTGAGTTTTGATTTAGGTTGTGGTCTCTCACCTTCCCTCTCTCCCTCTCTTTCTCCCCCTCTACTCTCCTTGTTATGAAAAATCTATACATACATAAATATTTGCTTTGATTTGAGCCTCCTTTGATTGATTTGTATGTTTCTTTAATGGAGTATGGTTCCGTTTAGGGTTTTAATTCGACTTTAATTTGGGGTTTTAGTTCGTGTTCAAAACTAAGGCTTTAGGGCTTATTTGTGGATTCAATGGAAGGTGCTTGTCTTTAATTTTGAGGTATCACTCTCTCTCTCTCTCTCTCTCTCTCTCTCTGTCTAACTCTCTCTCTCATTTTAGTTCTTATTTTGTGCTGATTTTAGTTCTTATTTTGCGTGTACAAGTAAGTAAAGGGGATGTGGAGGGGAAAATTGAAGCTCAAGAAGAAAATTGAGTGTTTTGATGATTTGTGTAGGTTTGTTTCTGTGTGATTTAAGATGTAAGTGATTTTTTCTTCTCCCAGTAGGAGTTTTGTGGGTTTGTCTGTTATGACTTGCTTGAATGCTATATGATAGTTTCCGGAACATCTCTATATAAGGTATTATCCATCTGGACTGTGTAATGATTTTATGATTCCCACCACTCTACATGAAATGCAAATATGTGATCAGCTAAGAACTGACACAGTTACATTTTTTGGTTGAATAACATCAACTGCTATAGAAATTAGGTCAGTGATGCTTGACATGCTCAATCGTGGATGTCATTGCACAAGATGAGATATCTAGTTTTTATGTGTTTCGTCTTCTACTGTCCTTGTTCCTATCAGTGAAATAAATGTGGTGCTTAGATTATTAATGTTAAAAGTCTTACATGTTTACATGTTTCTAGGTTCCACAAACCATGGAAATTCTTCTTGTTGAATTAAACAGGGTCTGCATATACAGTGTTCCAAAGTATATGAGTTACTCTGAGTCAGTATTTAAAACAAAAGAAGCTTACAACAAAGCCATTGGATATCAAGAAGAAGATGGAAAGCTTGGAAACAGTGATACATATGTAGAACGAGTGAGGTCATGTATGAAGCTATATGGAGCACTTGTTCAGGTGCGTCTCTTTGATCTAGCACTAATGTCTGCAGAATATTTGAGTCATTGTGCTTGCTCATTTTTAGTTTCAAGTTGCTCATTTCTAGTTTTAAGTATCACAGAAACTATGTGAGTCGTGTTGGTTTTTAGACAAAAGCTGAAGGAGTTAAGAACCCATATGGAATTGAAGGAGGCTGGGCATGGATGGCCAGATTTTTGAATGCTCTTCCAGCCAATTTATACACTGCTGTTTCATTGCAGACCTTTATTGAAGTATGATCAAGAAATTCTTATCATTATATACAATTGCTAAAGTAGTATCAAATTTAATGTTATGTTTCCTTGCCCAGATAGCAGGCTTTGCTCTATACAGAAGATACAGATCCCAGTTCAAAAAGATTCTCAATATCATTTCCCGAAACTTTGTCAGTGCACTTGAACAACGACCAGATCTAGCCAATGTAGTCATGAACACTTCTTCCTGTATGCCTGCCTTCCTTCTGTCCACACAAAATTGCAAATATGAGTTCAATTTTCAGCACAAATATTATGTTTTCACTTGAGAAACTATCCTTAACATGCTAAACTAGGTATGTTTCTAAGCTTACACAAGATAAAATTTGTTCTAGTTAACTAGGTTGAATATCTTTGATTAAAAAGTGTGTTGATAGTCATATAATGCAGGTGAGAGGGGAAGGGATAAATTCAGCAGGTGATCTGTTGATAGTCCTGACCAGCAGAGTTGCTACCATCCACATGTACAGAAAAAACCCGTGCCAAGTTCTATTTTTCTTAAAACTTATAGATTTTAAATCTCTCTCAAATTACTATTTCTTATTTAAAAAAATCTAGTGTACATCCCTTTATGATATCTAACAGTATCTAGTGTACATTTAGGTCAATCACATCCAAAAGTTTGTCACAAGGATAAATGATTTTCTATGTAATTATGTTGTATGTAATTATGTTGTAATTATGTAATTATGTAATTATGTTGTCGATTTATTTTGAAGATTGTTTTCTCCAGATTGGGAAATTACCTATCACATGCTGTAATGATATTGCAAGGACAACATAGCTCTTGCGGAAGACGTGAAGAGAAGCTGAAAATCCTTGTAGACTCTATATTTTCTTTAATTTGTAGTAGAAATCTTAGACTCATGAAGGCAGTGATATCAATATGCTTTTAGCTTTTGTATAACTATGTTGCTGTGATTTTCGATCATGGATTTGCAAAGTTAATTTCATTTGATTACTTGTTATATTCTGTGTAAGACAACGCTTTTAACAACCAAGCTTCATTAAAATATCATGTCTTTAATACTAAAATAATGCTTTCGAACACAAAACTTTGGTGCAAAATTAACTCTCACAACACTAGTAAACCATTGTCTATATAATATTAAGATATTGTATCAAAGGTATTCATGCAATACGTTTGGACAAATAAACAGTTGTATGTATCTGATCATGCCATACATTAAAATCCAAAACTGTTGTGTGTAGAAATTTATTACAAGAGTTCTACGAGCTCAATTTCATTTTTGTTGTCTATCTGAATACACAACAACGTTTATACAACAATAAGTGTTGTAGGATTGGTTTTAATGTTATGCTTTACACAACGGTTTTCTGAGTTTGTGAGAACCCTTGAGTAATGTTGCTTGTTACGACGAAAACAAGCAAAAAACGTTGTCTTTTCTGGATGTAATACAACGGGCTTAATCCATAATCATTGTCTGTATAATCTCAGACAATGTTTTTTAGCCGTTGTCTGATCCAACTAACAGACGGCGGCTCAATAGTCAACGGAAAAATAGGGTATCAGACAACGGACATAAACCGTTGTTGAAGCTTGTTTTCCTTGTAGTGAGCACTTTGTTGTTAGTTATTACAATTTACCAAGGGTGGCATTCCGCTCGTAATTTCAGAAAGAACTTTTGTTATAATGACAATAGACCATATTGCATGTCGACATCCTTAAATTTCTCTGCAAATTAGCTGCCCTCACGACTCAGATATGTGAGTTTCATCAAACACGACTTTGGCTGCATCACTTTTCCTATTTAACCAATGCCCACATATCCAAGCATGCCTACATCATTTAGTTCCCCATTAAGAAGCAAAACTATTTCCTCAACGCGTGAATCAAGATCACGAGGTTCCCAAAACTTGCAAATACTGAATTCAAAAAGTTTACACCTGACTAAGTGAACTAATATAAACTTGCAATTAAATAACTGAACTATTAAAAAGTTGCAATTAAATTATTGAACTGATGGTCAATTGACAATTCGATAATCAAAGTCAAAAAATTATAAAATAACACATATTTTCATTTATATATATTTATTTACTCAATTAAATTAATAATTTAGTTTTTAATATTAAAAATAACAATTAAAATCAAATTTGTATTTATCGAAAATCATAAAAATGAAAATCGTGTTTTAATATTATATTATAGTATTCACGGTTAGATTTAGGTCATGTTTCGAAGTTAGCTTTTGAGATAAAATTAGCTTATTGTATTAAATTAGATGTTTGACTAAATGAAAAAGATAATATTGGTGCTTGGTAGTTAACGGATTGAAATGGCTTTTTGGTCCCAATAAGTAGGCTGTCAAAAAAATTCGAAAAATCCGATATTCGTCCGAAAAATCCGTATTCGTATCCGGAATAAAGCGGATATTATCCGTATCCGAAACAAAACGGATATTATCCATATTCGAATACGACGATTGCAGATACAGATACGGATATAGGCATATTCGTATCCGATAATATCCGAATCCGAATAAATATATTTTATATTTAAATATTTAAATAATTTTAAAATATATTATAATAAATTTATGTTTATGTGTATATATACTGTTAGGACGGAAACACGCGCTAATAATACACGCAAGTATACGCGTTTGCAAGTAATATAGAATACTTTCTAGTTCATTCCCACCGAGACTCAGACTAATTATTGTTCAATTAAACTCACTCACCAATGTATGATTACTTCTCAATGTTAAGATACTAACACTTAGAATTGTTGACTAAATTTTAACTACAATTAACTACTTAAGTAACTACTTAATTAACACTTCGAATTAACAATATTAAAACACTCATGAGATCACAACTTTATTACTACTTCCTTCAATAGTTATTGTTATTACCCTTAGCATGTAACAGTGATGATATTAATCGAATAACACGAAACTGATAAAAGCCAACTTTCATTGTACTATTACCATTCTACCAAACATCCACAATTAAGATAGAAGTTGAATAGTCATCAATTATGTTGAGTCCCTATATGTCTACAGAAATTGACAACATAATGATTTAAGTACAAGTTATTCCTTTTGATTACACAGGGCGAATAAAACGGTTAGAGTTACCCACTAATCATGCACATCATACATGAACCTATGCTAGCATGGCAAGTTCTAAATCTCGAGATCCACCGTCGCTTCACAAGAGATTACACCCTATCTTATATGTTCGCAACACACATAAGACGAATACGCACAACCAATACTAGATATCATACAATCATCACACACTAAGGTATTAAAAAACTAACTAAAGAATTCCATAGTAAATCCGTTACGACCCCATGATCACTATTAGCCCATGATAGCACTTATCGTCATCATGGGTTCATATGAAAACATGATAAACAAACACAAGAGAATAATAACTAAACTAATTATATTAAACCAGAGTACGTCACAAGAGTAATTAGGTTCAAAGCAAAGAAAACTAGCATCCAACGTTACAACGAAATAAAGAATCACAAGAAAATATGCTTCCTCTTCGTTGCGGTGTGCTAAAACGGTCTTCTTCTTTGTCTCCTTCTCTCCTTGCTTAATGCCACGATCCAACCTCGTGAAAACATCTCTAAATCTACTTATATAATAGTCCCATAAAACTCAGATTACATAGAAGTTGGAAGCCAAACAGAAGTAGAAGTCTAAAACAAATTATTATTTTTCCCGACCCTGCGCGGGCGCTCAGGACCCTACTGAAAAATTCCTGAGTTTGCTCCGTTTCTTCGCTGTAATCTGCCCCTTTATTTCCTCTCGCAAAGCTGAACACATGCCAAGGCTTATTCTTGATGATTACTCCTCCGAAATGCAACTAAAACCCTGAAATACACAAACACTAGAAAAACGCATCAAATACACAAAATACTTGATTTCAAGACACCAATTTAAGCTATTTTAAGACGTTCTAAGTGGTATAAAATGCCACTTATCACACCCCCAAACTTAAATCGATGCTTGTCCTCAAGCGTCACAGACTCAAAAATAAATAAAAACATGCATGAATGCAATCTATATGAAATGCAGCGATCCCCCTTACTACGACCAATCCAACCAACTTACAACATCTCAACAAATGCAGTTAGGCAGCCAAAGATCAATCAAATCATGCAAACGAACATACAGCCAGAAACGTGGTCAGTGCAGATGCTTAACAGATATGCTTCGGAACTAGACCAATTATTATGACTCAACTATCATCAAGGCAATCACATGATTATACAAAGAATAAAAATTCTAGGCACAAAGTGACTTATAACACTATGAGAATCATGGAGCTTATTACGGAATCATGCTTTTTATTCATAATAATAATGCTTATTTGACCGTGCAATGAGTGAGGTCCACAAAAGACTTATACAATGGTATCCATGTAGCGAGCGTTATGTTAGCGGATCCCAGACTCTAAAAGCCTTAGGTCACTAGGCACAAAGTCCCCTAAGAACTTAATAACTCGAATACCAAAGAACCCACTCGTGATCAATTATGCATAAACACATACTTCCTTTTTTTTCTTTTTTCTTTTTTCTCTTTCTTTTTTTTTTTCTTTTTCTTCTTTTTTTTTCAAAATTTTTGAGCAAGTGCGTTTCGCTCCATCTTGCTCAACCCTAGACTACTCGCAGAAACCTACGAGCCGGCTACTAGCCATTTGACGCCTAGCCACAATTAGCAACAAATTCCATTTTTTACTCCATTTTTTCTTTTTCATGCCTTTATCACTAAGAACCTATTATCAAATTCTAAGCATAATAAATAGATTAACCTCGAAAATAATCAGATCATAACAACAATCTAGTCCTTATGCATTATCTAAGACTTAGTGAAAATACAAATGCTTCTAGCATGCATATCAACCTACATGACTCAACATCACTTTAATGCCATCACTACACTCGCATCAACATCACAAATCAGTCGGTAAATCATCGCAAAAAGGATCATGGCATATGCATGAGCTACATGACATGATAAACAAATAAAGCTATAAATAAATAAAAACTATATGGCAAAAATTATGCAACTATATGAACTAATTATCATGAGTATGCAGCTATATGACACACACACAAAATATTCCTTAACTACCACCCCCAAACTTAAAATCTTCACTGTCCTCAGTGAAGGTAGTAGAAAGGAACACAGGGTATACCTACTCGGAGTCATCATCATCATCACCCTCAGTGGGTGGAGTATCAGGCGGCGGGTATGCAGAGTCCTCACCAAAAATTGGCCACTGGATGTCAGCTCCAAGGCCCCGAAAAGCAGTCCCTAACGCAAGGGTGAGCTCCTGAGCAAACCTGCTCTTCGTCTCGTACATGGCATCCATCCGCCATGACAGCCTCCTATACTGGGCATCAGCCATCCTAGCACCCTCCTGAGCTCTCGAAGAACCAGCCTCATCACGCCTAGGCCTAGCCATAGTAGCACCTCACGCTGGACGCCCTCCTGGAAGATGATAACCCAGCCCATGCTCCTCCAGCTCACCACCGGTCCACTCATGCATCCCATTCAGAGTCCCAAAATCAATCAGAGCGGCCGACAACTGCAACTGCTCATGAGACGGCCAGTTCACTCCCACTGCTCGGCAAAGCTTCGTGACCGTGGATGCGTAAAGGATGTTCATGTGCTTAGCTCCCCTCAAAAACTTCAGAATTCCTTGGTAGATAAACTCACCAAGGTCCGCATAGTACTCCTCATTCAAAATTCCCCACAACAACTGTGCTCTCTCAACTGTGACCTCATGTGCATGCGAAGAAGGCAGAATATTAGCACAAATAAACGCATTCCATGCACGGGCATACCTGTTCATAGCGATCTCCGGAAAGTGACGATACTCATTCGTTCCTGTCTTGAAGGTCCAAACTGTGCCCGGCCTATAGAGAGTAGCACAAATCAAATCTAAGTCGAAATCCTCAGCAGTCTTCTCATTTCAGTTCTCCTCCTCGGGCTTCCTCTCTCGCTGCCCAATCACACGGTGAATCGCCGCTGGGTGATAATCAACCGTCAGCCCTCGGACCACAGAAAACCCATTCTTCTCGGCCTTCGCGTTCGCATAGAACTCGTGAACCACGCTCATCGGTACTGCTTCAGGAGACTCACAGAAAGCTATCCACCCCTTCTCAGCAATCATCGGTAGCAACTCACCATCCCTCCCCGATGGTGAAAACCCCCTCTCCTTCAGAATCGGCTTCCCCAAAAGCCTAGTGTACTCCTCCTCCGCAGCTCTGTCATTCAACCGAGGCCTCGCAGCAGTAACCCTCGATGAATCAGCAGTAGGGACTGTGCTGCTGCTATCAATAGTCGTTGCTCTCTTGGGTGCCATTGAATCTGAATAAAAATGCTTGAGACTAGTGTTTTTGTGTTTGGGAGATAGTTTGAGTGTAGAAAGTGTGTGGGAGATGTATGGGATAGGTGTATGTATATATAGGATATAGATTAGGTTAAAATTAGATTAGGAGTGGGTTTGAGGGATAAAATTATGGGGTAATGGGAAAAGAAATCGTGGGTAATGGGGCTGTAATTTATTTTTCTGATTTTCTGATTTTTTTGAATTTTTTTATGAACTTAAAAAAAAATTCTCACAATCGACCCCGGAGCGGTCGCTCAGCAGAGCTGAGCGGGCGCTCGGGGGGTCTCTGGAAAAAAAAATTTCGAGCCCGGTTTTTCTGATTTTTTTGTGGTTTTGGATAGGTTATTAACTTCTAAGGGTTCCTGTAACAACAAATCATGGGTTGCCTCCCACGCAGCGCTTCTTTTTCGTCATTAGCTTGACGTTGCGTACCGACCTCAAGTTGACAATAAAACGAAACTAACCACTTCTCGGTTTGCCATGTCCCCATAGTAGTGCTTCAAACGCTGACCATTAACCTTGAATGCTTGGTCCGGATCATTCTCAAAAATCTCCACCGCTCCATGTGGAAACACAGTTTTGACAATAAAAGGTCCAGACCACCTTGATTTCAACTTCCCAGGAAAAAGTCGGAGACGAGAGTTGAATAAGAGAACTTGTTGCCCCGGCACGAATAACTTAGGATGTAGCTTCCTATCGTGCCACCTCTTCACCTTTTCCTTGTACATTTTGTTATTCTCGTACGCTTGAAGTTGAAATTCATCAAGTTCATTAAGCTTAAGCATTCTCTTCTTACCATCTGCATCTAAATCCAGGTTCAACTTTTTCAACGCCCAATAGGCCTTATGCTCAAGCTCCGCAGGTAAATGACATCCCTTACCATACACCTGTTGAAACGGGGACATACCAAGTGGAGTTTTGTATGCTGTTCTGTAAGCCCAAACAGCTTCATCAAGCTTTAAAGACCAATCTTTCCTTGACGGACAAACAACCTTCTCTAGAATGCGCTTGATCTCTCTATTAGACACTTCCGCTTGACCATTTGTTTGTGGATGATAGGCAGTAGCAACTCGATGATTCACATTATAACGCTGCATCATAGAAGTGAACTTAAGGTTGCAGAAATGCGACCCTTCATCACTTATGATTACCCGAGGCGTTCCAAACCTTGTGAAAATCGGCTTATGAAGAAAATTCAACACTGCCTTTGCATCATTTGTCGGTAGAGCTTTGACTTCTACCCATTTTGAGATATAATCGACTGCCAGCAAGATGTACTGATTATTGCAGGATGAGACAAAAGGCCCCATGAAATCGATTCCCCAAACATCAAAGACCTCGACTTCAAGCATCACATTTAACGGCATCTCATCATTTCTCGTCAAATTTCCCACTCTTTGGCAACGATCACATCTTAAAACAAACTGATGAGCATCCTTAAACAAAGTAGGCCAGAAAAAACCTGCTTGCAGAATACGAGCTGCCGTCTTCTCACCACCATAATGCCCACCATAAACTGTGGAGTGGCAGTCTCGTAATATCCCCTCCGTCTCACAGAACGGGATACATCTCCTGATGATATGGTCAGCTCCCTATCTAAACAAATATGGTTCATCCCACATATACCACTTCACCTCATACAGAAACTTCTTCTTTTGAGCTGAGGTCAAATTAGGAGGCATTATATTGCTGACAAGATAGTTTACAATATCTGCAAACCATGGCTCTTCCTCCTCAACTGCGAACAACTGCTCATCCGGAAAAGATTCGTTGATCAATGTCTTATCCTGTGAAGTAGACTCGGGATTCTCCAATCTAGAGAGATGGTCAGCGACTTGATTCTCTGTAACACCCCCAAATCCGGGGTCGGGGATTCGGGTTGTCACGAGTTCCATTTCCTTTATCAATACTTAATCTTAACAGTCAACCAACTACTGAGTACTGTGACCCCTCAATACACACACACACACACACCACAAGTTATAGTCTCAGAGAAGAATATCAAAAATAACATAAGTCATTTTATTCCATATTTATAAACCGTTACACCTTAAAAGGGTTTTTGAATAAATTTACATTTCTTTGCCATTATTACAATTCATAAATATACATAAGTCTGGTACATCAAAAGTTGAAAGCTTAGCCTATTGGTAGTTCCTACCTCAGCTACAGGGACATCAACGCCTATAGGAAACCGCAAAACGTTTCCTATCCGCTCGCAAATTGGGAGCTTGGTCATGTTCATCTTGTCTGTCTGTTGTTGTGTGATGAAAGAAGAATGCAAGGGCGAGCAACAAGCCCACCGAAATAATATGTATTATAATTAACAATATATGAGCATTCTCATAGTACTCATGAAAGTCTTGGTCAAGAAGAAATGAACCAAGTTGATATCTTAACGTGACCAAGTCGCAAAATATTCAGTATATATATACCTATATACTTTTCACAATCTTTGAAATCCTCTAACATGTATAATATACACAGAGTTCCAGTTTATAAATGTATAAAAATATCGTTGCAAGGTGATCTCATATATCTAACCTTGTCTCAACGTTTTTATGAAAATCTTTGACATGTACAAGATAATCATTTACTATATATAAGTTTAAAAGATGAAGTTACAAGATACTCCAATATACTTATATCTTTTCCGAATACTACTTGAACTACCACCGTTCAATGTATAAATAGTTCATCCCATAGATTAAGCTACAAGACAAAACTTGTATAGAATCAATCTTTGAAATATCATCAAAATGAAATGAAGTTACGAGATACTTCATTTGATGAAAACATCATTTTAAAAACTCGACCCTGCCAACACTCAACAATCGCCCAGCCGTAGCCTTTCTATCGAAGTACTCTGGGTAGTGTTGCAGAAATATCCAATTGGATGATGAACTCATTACGGGAGTTTGCCGCGCCAGGAAGACCACTCACGATGATCAGTCACAGTAGTGAAACCCCACCATTTTCTACATGTAGAGGAGAACCTGTCGAATTTACTTGTCAACCGAACACTAGACTCCTAAGGAATGGACCGTCTTAACGGAACTTCCAGGCCATTTGGGCCAATATAATAAGGCTGGGCCGGCGCCACTCGACCACTTACGCCACTCCTAGTTCAGATGAAATCCATGACTCTGAAACGTAAAGCTTGTCCCCCCTTTCCCCAAGTAGAAACTTGTTGATACGGCTCCACCAAGAAGTCGTATCTAGTTGGAAAGGAAAACTCACCGATATTTCCCAGGCAGTGCCTGTTAATGGATTAACTTGTTCCAAGAATTTTACTTCCCGAGTGTTGGGTAAGTAATCAAAAACTCTTTTATCAAAACAACAACCTTGCTGCGAATATAAAATACACCACAGAGCCGGATCCCTCAGGTTTTGAGCGAGTATTTAAATCCCCTTCGAAAGGAAGATCTTAAATATAAAAAAATGAGTTTTGGGATCCGCCCTAACCTTTAAAAATCATTTTGAAGACTCGAAAACATTTTTAAGAATATTTGGAGTAATGCTGATTTAGTAAAATAAATCAGTCCCGATATATTAGAAAATATCTGAATATTATTATTTAAATAATATTTCCATAAGGGTGATCCTTATAAAAATAATCGAGGTAGGAGTTTTAAAACTCATAATTGAAATGAATATTAAATAACCAAAGATATACTTATACGAAAGTAGGATCTTTATTTGAATAATCAAAAGTGAGTTTGATTATCGACACATTATTCTTTAATAAAATAAAGAATAATAATTAGTAAATAATCGGAGTCATAAGTCCTCGAATGAATATTCAAATAATAATATTCATTAAATAAAATAAACGGAGTCATATGTCCTCGAATGAATATTCAAAATAATATTCATTAATAAAATAGACGGAGTCATAAGCCCTTGAATGAATATTCAAAATAATTTTCATTAATAAAATAAAGTTATCGAATAAACCTTATTCGATTCATAGTTTTGAAAACTATATCTATATATATATAAATATATATATAATATACTCGGGAACATCGACTCCCGGTTTTAGAAAATGTTCACCTTTGGGTCCTCTATACTAAGGGTATACGCAACTACTGCTTATCTCTAGTATAGGTATTATGCAACTTATAAGCAATTGAATCAACAATATATATCAAGATTACGAAATAGACATGCATATATACCATATCACATGCTCCAATATATCACAAGATTTGCTAATTAACCACCATGCATCTATCACAAGATAATGCATATACATATGTATACATCACAACAACAGTATAACGGGTAGAAAACTTGTCTGAGTGTTCCCGGATAGACTTAAGCTTAGAGTGGGTCCGATAACCTATGTTCAACAACATAAGTCGAAATTAAACCCCGGTCGCTTAAGAAACTAGACTTTAACCAATTGAACCCTAACGTTCGCTTATGGTCACTCCTACGCTTAACGAATCACATAAGTCATTCAAGTACCCTCGGCTCCACCATTTTTAATAAATTAACCATTAAGAATTTTAAGGCGATTCTTTCGCGAGTACTCTACCAACTGCCTAATCCACTTTACATAATTATTTCATACTCCAATTAGTCATTTAAGGGCCTTAACCAAGGTCTCAAAGTAAAGTGAGGGGTAAAGGTGCGTTCGTGAAACGCCGTTACTTAAAACGGTCGTTTCTCCTAAACCGTAAATCGGATCTAAGCGAACCACATACCAAAACGAAGCTTACGACATGATCTAGCTAAACATGGCAAATTTAAAGATTGGTCAGTGAGTTATCTGGTCCGAGATTCATGTACAAAAGTCTAAGGAAAACGGGCATTACGACAGCTATATTTACGAGTTTTCCATGTTTCTCACTACACCAAAACCTCACCAAACAACCCACAATTATTAACACATCAAAACCTCAACTACATAGTACTATACCAGTCCTTATTCTCCAGATTCTTCATCTCAACCAACCACAATCAAGTTCTATTAACTATAACAAGATTTATTCACCAAATCACTCCAATTTCAAATCAAACTACTAATAATCAAAGATCATGCTTCTCATTTTGAAAACCAACCATCAAACTCACTAATAGTAAAAGTAAAGGCTATGGTTTGAAGTTTATACCTTCCTTGGTAGGTGTTAAGTTGCTAGGAAGCCTTAGGGAGCCTCCTACAAGCTTGATCTTTCCAAAGAAGTCAAGAACACAAAGTTAGGGTTTGAAATTTTTAAAAGTACGATTGAAAGAACTGTAAAAATGAGGGTCTTACCATGCTTATTTGGACAATACTTGTGAACAAGAGTTGTAGGCCATCTCAATACCTTTCCAACGAGCTATAGAACACAACATTTGAGTGAGTATTGAAGGAGATAGGACAATTTCAAGTTGCTGGGTTTGTTTTGGCCGAGAGCTTCTCTTCATGGGAGCAAAGTCAAATTTTTAATTTTTGTGTTATGATATTTTGCTTGGTTGATTTCCTTTTTGGCTTGGCAAATTTTGATCTTTTACCATGGTAACTTTTGCATGGCCAAGAATCAACCAATAACACACTTCTTTTTGTCATGCTTATGTCACCATGCTTGTGTCACCTTTTTAACACATGTCCTTTCCTTATGGTTTGATGATGTCACAATCCTTGGCTTCTTGTACAAGCTTGTCTCTTGGTCGCTTATTTGTTTTATGGTTCGCTTAACTTTCGTTCTCGTTCGTCGTTTGAGGGATCATATCTGGGATCTTATTACTTGGGTTCCCCTAAACCTTTCTCAATATTTTATATTCCTTTTATGATCCTCTCTTATAATCCTTGAATTTAAATCCTTTTAATCATGTTACCTTATACTCATTTCTTTCGGTATCTGGTGGATTTTCGGGAAAAATCAAAGTGTCCGGATTCGAATTCTAACGACCTTTACACACACTCATTTACTTTATGAAATACTAATACGATCTTAGAATTTCCATAAAAGTACTCATATATAGCGTGGTCTGATAATTTTCCTTAATCAGCATCATCAGCAAAAGTTACTATTTATCCGTGTTTCAAAAATTCCAAAAATTGGGGTTATTACAGTCTCCCCTCCTTAAAAGGATTCTGTCCCGGAATCAGATAGAAAATAAATAGGGATACTTTCTTAGCATTGCACTTTCTAACTCTCAAGTCAATTTTCCCACATTGTAGTTCTATCATCAAACTCTGACTAGTTTGATAACCCTTCTCCTAAACACTTGTTCCTTTTCAATCTATAACCTTTCCCGGTTGCTCCATATAGGTTACGTCTGGTTGCATGTCTATGCGCTCATATGCCCCTATTTGTCTGGCATCCGGATTACACTTCCTTAACATTGATACGTGGAACACGTTATGAACTTGCTACAGGTTCGGGGGTAGGGCTAGCTCATATGCTAAATTCCCAATACGTCTTAATATCTCCAAGGGTCCAACAATTCGTGGGCTTAGCTTTCCTTTCTTTCCGAACCTCATCCATCCTTTCCAAGGGAATACCTATAACAGCACTAGGTCCCCTACTTCCTATTCTTTGTCCTTTTGTGTCAAATCAACATACTTCTTATGTCCATCTTGGGCTACTACCAGCCATCCTCTGATTAGATCTATTATATCCCTGGTCCTTTGCACCACTACTGGTCCGAGCATCTTGCGCTCTGCAACTTCATCCTAGCATAAGGGAGATCGACATTGTGTTCCCTCAAGGATCTCATAAGGCGACATCTCGATACTAACATACGATCTATTTTCGTAAGAAAACTCAATCCGTGTTAAGTGATCATTCCAAATTCTTTCAAGTCTATCACACAGACTCTCATCATAGCTTCTTGCGCTATAGGTTTTGCTTCTCAATACCCACTCTTTTCCAGTTCGTAATCGTTACTATCTTTCGTACCTAATATTATACTGGTTACACTTTTGCTCGTTAGCGTTCTATAACCTTTTAATAATTGCGTCAACCTTAGTATCACGAACGCGTTAGATTCGGAATACCACCGCACCGATACTACTTCCTTTCTAGCTGCTTCCATCTTCGAAAGCTTGATCCATCGTATAGAAGTAAAAGATTTTATTGAGAGATCACTATGATCATGAACACTTGTTACATCGCTTAGTTAGTACAAAAGGTGGCCGGCCTTTAGTACTTGACAAGCAATTAAACAATAGATGGTATCCTACTAGGCTTCTATCACACAGATAGATAGTCATTCGGCAATACCTCCCCTTCTGGAAGGGTTGTTTTTCTCAGCTTATACAAAATGAAAAGGAGAGAAAAAACGAATTGAAGAAAATTGTATATGAAAAAGTACTGCCACAATATCTGGCTTGGAATCTACCTCTGAACTATAGAGGTTTGTCATAAGAGAACAAGATATTTATATATATCAATATCAAGTATTATAGCATCGTATTTTGCATGCCTAAATATTTTGCTATTCCGTCCATCAATCTACGGACCCATGCTCTTGCTTGAGCTCATAAACAATCACCTTTAAAACTCCCTCGACATCGAAAATCGAATCTGGGATTTCATTCTAGACATCATCATTACTAGAATTTTATGCTTGCACCACAACCTTCCTCGTATAGTAATACGACTCTCTATTGATAAGAAGGAATAAATATTCAATAGGTAGACAATCGACTTAATTAGTCTATCAATGATGACTTATATATCACCACGACCCGATTAGCGGTACTCAATCTCAACATCCATTCCAATACAACTCTCACGCTTGTAATCGGCTCATTACTCGCAGAATCATTCCTGTATTACTATGGTCCACCACTGACCTACTATAGTCATTCATTTTCTATGAAATCTAAATAGCTAACCATACGGAGTCCATACATGTCGTATCGAATTCTTCTAAGGAGGCAACATAATCACCATTCCATGATTCATGAAGAACACTCCTGAACTTGGCGTACATATGACATGAAGCAGATAAAATTGTAGAAGAGTTTCAATAAAAACAACGATAGCAGGTTAATACCATTATAACCATATGTCTTTATTAGGAGACATGAAGCTCAAAGGTTCATTTAGTCCTTTCGTAACATGGTCCTGGCTTATCTCAAGATATAACCTTATAAGATAGATAGTCCGCTCACGGCGATTTCATAAATTAAATCTTTACCAAACTACTATCACGGTTGAGTATCGCACAATCATATGAAGGAATGTCAATCTTTCAAACCATAATACAATCTTCATGGCTTTAACCATTATCACTGTATTCCTCTGGCATGAGCGCCGATAATTGTCTTCTTACACTTAAAGTGTCGGCCACTTCTTTGGCCTTTCCTGATAGTAATATTTCCTTACAATCAATGTCATTTTAACCACCTTCACTAAATTTTTCTACCTCATTTCAAATCACTGCTTATGTGAAAATGCTTTTCTTAAGTCCTTATGATAAAAAAATCACCATTTTTCCATAAGTCACTGCCTTAGTCTTTAAATGTAAACATTATCATGGCTGACTCTCGATCATACTTAGGACGTCTTTTATCTTGGGCCTTTCTTTCTTTAACAATTCTGACCTTCATTGGTTCAATCTATACTTCTTATGGTTTAACACATGCCCACCTGGCATTATTATAATTACGCCATTTTTCCTTTATCAAATTTCTATTCTTGAGAACTTCGAATATTACCTTTCTTCTTATAAAACCTCTAAGGTTATCCTTAAATCGTTCCTCCTGTATTCCCTAGATACAGGCATATCAAAATATCATTTACTAATACTAGAACCATTGTTTATACACTTCTGAAAAATTTCTCCATTGATCCTTAAAGGTTGTTGTTACCTTAATCCTTTCTAATTCATACTGTCAAAACTCATACTGTCCCTATTAAGGGCGAAATGCCAACCTTTATGCATTCCTCTAGGGTTCATCTTAAGTTATCGAAGTTATATCCTTAATTCCACCTTTAAAAAGGTACTTGCATCCTTCCATGGATAAATCAAGTCATATCTCTTTGATAGATTATCTTATTCAATCATTCCCACCTCGATAGTCTATACCAATTTCACAATAGCATCCTTATTCAAACTGAGGTCAACCCTTATGGCCTTCAAAAGATAATAATGGTTACCCGCTTTTCCTTCCTAATTTGGTAATGATAACATGGATGTTCTGGAAGATATTGGTCATGTTCAACGTGAACTTCTTCTTAATAATTCCTCATTTACTTTTGTTATTTATCTCAACAGTCATCTCAATATTGGGATATCTTTCATACCTGGTGTCTCCCTTTCTGGGTATCATGCCCCCGGTCTTACACTTCACATTCTTGAAGGTCACTTCCTTCATTCAATTTTACTAATTTCTTACTTTCTTGTCTCCTCAGTCTATCCGCGTCTCATTATTTATCCTTCAAACTATCTCAAGGTTTCCTCGACTCCTCCCAACTTACAGGGGATAAACTATATGTATCTCTTATGCCTTCAACCATCAACTTTAACTCATGGTGAATCACCCTCATCCTGATGATTACATACTTTTCTATTTCTATTGCTACGAGTCTTTAGGGTTTCCTCATACCCAACTCCCTTATCATTCCTCAAACTCTATTGTCTTTATTTTCCTTTCCACTTCAGTTTTTTTTATTTTCTTTTCTATTACAATCATTTCATGAACCCACTACTCATTGACTTCAAACATCACGTCGTTCTGGGATTCTTGTCATCAGAACGAATCTTGACAACTTTTACAACTTAGCTTCATAATTCATCATACTCGTCCGCCTTTGTTCTGTCTCTAAAGCTTTTACACTATCTCCATAACCTTGGGAATTACTTTCCCGAAAACAATTGACTGAACTTTAATCAGTTTATTCTAACCTCTGGCTCCGTGCCTTTCTTGGTCTTTCATCAGCGGGTGGCCTCTCTCTTAGAAGGGTAAGTGACAAAAACAGTCTTTTGTGATTCGTCCATCATTTAGAATCTCAAATTATTCCTATATTTCCTTTAGCCAGGCTCTCGCCTCTACTGGGTTCGCTTGTTCCTTGGAACTCTGAGAGCTTAGCGACTTAAAGGTCCTGAAAGAATTTCCCACTGCACTGTCTCCTCAGGGTGGTGGTTGGGGATAATAGTCTAAGTTCTCTTTAGACAGGTCCATGAATTACCGTATAGGAGTACCGTCTCAGGTCTCCTTTCTTTACTCAACTTTCTGTTTCCTTAGTATGAAATGTTTCATCCTTCTCCCATACTTGGGGTTATTTTATACGTTAAAATCCTTGTTTTCCACTTCATTATGTTATGGGCTCCTTCTTTCTTAATGGCAACCTCCCTGACTATCACATTCGGGGTTTACCCTAAATCTTATTCCTCGAGCTATGGATTTCATCTAAGATCCAGTCCTTAAGCTCTTAAACGTTTGGAACCCAAATTCTGTAGGAATACCTAGTTATTCCCTTATTATCTTTCTTGGTATTAATCTCTTCTCCAGTCATTGACTCTCTGCCTTCATTCATCACTTTTTCTTGGCACAATATGATCTTTTTCGATAATTCGGGCTGTATTGCAATCTCAAATAGCGTTTCGGTACCGGCTCCGGTTACCTTCACTTCTATTTCCATTTTCTCAAAATCTCTTATCAACTCTCCCAAAGACATTTTCATCTTGAGTCTCTCCTTTATACTAAGGGCATTAGCCACCATTTTGACTTTCCCTGGATGATAAAGAATCTCATAATCGTAATCCTTAATTAGCTCTAACCACATCCTCTGGCGCATGTTGAGCTCTTTCTGCGTGAAAATGCACTAGAGCACTTATGGCTTGTGTAAATCTCGCACTTCTCTCCATACAAGTAGTGCCTCCAATCTTTAGGGCAAAACTATTGCCACGAGCCCAAGCTCATGGGTGGGGATATCAAATTTTATATTCCCTTAATTGTCTTGACGCGTACGCGATTACCTTGTTGTGCTGTATAAGAAGCACCCTAATTCCTTATGCAAAGCGTCACTAAAAATCACAAAATCTCCTTTTCCATCCGGAAACGCCAACATAGGAGCCGTCACCAACCTTTGCTTCAGTTTTTGAAAGTTGTTCTCGCATTTCTCTGTCCATTCGAACTTCTCAGTCTTATGGGTAAGCCGCGTTAAAGGGGCTACTATCTTTACGAACTTGAACGAACCTCCGGTAGTGACCGACCAATCCTACCTCTGGTAGTTTCCCTAACCATGGTTATCAATTCCTCAGTGGTCCTTTATTCATTCTTGTCAGGATCCCCCACGGGATCCTCCTCAACAACAATCCCTTCTAGGACAACATCCTCAACCGCTACATCCTCAATATGAACATCATCCGGTCCCTCGTTAGGACGCTATATCGGATCCATAATCTGATCTCCAATAAGTAATAAAACATCATCGCATTGTTGCTCCTCAACCTCAGGGTTTGGAGTCACGCTACCATATACGATAACGAACTACGCTTCTATCACGATATTTATAAGGGTTCCCATAAGGGTTTTAATTGTCAGTACTACGTTAGGTAGTCTGACTATGAACTTGGCAAGAGTTCTTATTATCTTAGTGAACTTATTATTTTAACGTCATATCATCTCTGAGGTTTATAACGCTTAGCTCTGATACCATTTCTGTAACACCCCCAAATCCGGCATCGGGGATTCGGGTTGTCACGAGTTCTATTTCCTTTATCAATACTTAATCTTAACAGTCAACCAACTACGAAGTACTGTGACCCCACAATATAAACACACACACACACACCACAAGTTATAGTCTCAGAGATGAATATCAAAAATAACACAAGTCATTTTATTCCATAATTATAAACCGTTACACCTTAAAAGGGTTTCTGAATAAATTTACATTTCTTTGCCATTATTACAATTCATAAATATACATAAGTCTAGTACATCAAAAGTTGAAAGCCTAGCCTATTGGTAGTTCCTACCTCATCTATAGCGACATCAACGCCTATAGGAAACTGCGGAACGTTTCCTATCCGCTCGCAAATTGGGAGCTTGGTCCTGTTCATCTTGTCTGTCTGTTATTGTGTGATGAAAGAAGAAAGCAAGGGTGAGCAACAAGCCCACCGAAATAATATGTATAATAATTAACAATATATGAGCATTCTCATAGTACTCATGAAAGTCTTGGTCAAGAAGAAATGAACCAAGTTGATATCTTAACGTGACCAAGTTGCAAAATATTCAGTATATATATACCTATATACTTTTCACAATATTTAAAATCCTCTGACATGTATAATATACACAGAGTTCCAGTTTATAAATGTATAAAAATATCGTTGCAAGGTGATCTCATATATCTAACCTTGTCTCAACGTTTTTCTGAAAATCTTTGACATGCACAAGATAATCATTTACTAGATATAAGTTTAAAAGATGAAGTTACAAGATACTCCAATATACTTATATCTTTTCCGAATACTACTTGAACTACCACCGTTCAATGTATAAATAGTTCATCCCATAGATTAAGCTACAAGACAAAACTTGTATAGAATCAATCTTTGAAATATCATCAAAATGAAATGAAGTTACGAGATACTTCATTTGATGAAAACATCATTTTGAAAACTCGACCCTGCCAACACTCAACAATCGCCCAGCCGTAGCCTTTCTATCGAAGTGCTCTGGGTAGTGTTGCAGAAATATCCAATTGGATGATGAACTCATTACGGGAGTTTGCCGCGCCAGGAAGACCACTCACGATGATCAGTCGCAGTAGTGCAACCCCACCATTTTCTACATGTAGAGGAGAACCTGTCGGATTTACTTGTCAACCGAACACTGGACTCCTAAGGAATGGACCGTCTTAACGGAACTTCCAGGCCATTTGGGCCAATATAATAAGGCTGGGCCGGCGCCACTCGACCACTTACGCCACTTCTAGTTCAGATGAAATCCATGACTCTGAAACGTAAAGCTTGTCCCCCCTTTCCCCAAGTAGAAACTTGTTGATACGGCTCCACCAAGAAGTCGTATCTAGTTGGAAAGGAAAACTCACCGATATTTCCCAGGCAGTGCCTGTTAATGGATTAACTTGTTCCAAGAATTTTACTTCCCGAGTGTTGGGTAAGTAATCAAAAACTCTTTTATCAAAACAACAACCTTGTTGCGAATATAAAATACACCACATAGCCGGATCCCTCAGGTTTTGAGCGAGTATTTAAATCCCCTTCGAAAGGAAGATCTTAAATATAAAAAAATGAGTTTTGGGATCCGCCCTAACCTTTAAAAATCATTTTGAAGACTCGAAAACAATTTAAGAATGTTTGGAGTAATGCTGATTTAGTAAAATAAATCAGTCCCGATATATTAGAAAATATCTGAATATTATTATTTAAATAATATTCCCATTAGGGTGATCCTTATAAAAATAATCGAGGTAGGAGTTTTAAAACTCATAATTGAAATGAATATTAAATAACCAAAGATAATCTTATACGAAAGTAGTTTGAATAATCAAAATTGAGTTTGATTATCGACACATAATTCTTTAATAAAATAAAGAATAATAATTAGTAAATAATCAGAGTTGTGACGCCCTCCAACCCGGGGTCTAGATTTGGGGGTCACTTGCCACTAAATTATAATAAAATAATCACAGCGGAATAATATAATAAATACGACCCCTTTACCTGCACTGGATCGATCACAGGTTATAGTATGGAACAGGCACTACTACAATTCAAGTGCTATTACAAACCATAAGTCTAATTAGTTTTACAGATTATTCAAATTTTATTACAAACCTCTAGACTATCCAAGCATCCCAAAACAGTCTACCTGGAATACACACCATTATTTACAAGCACTCGACTTCTGACCACACCTGGATCTCAAGCTTGCTCTGGCTTAGCTGAAAGATTATGTTAGGTCACACTTTCACTGTAGAGGGGGTGAATACAGTGTTTATTACAATCAAATCAAACTTCAAGAACTTATGTAACAGAAAACAAACTTTATTTAAACAATAAACTCTGTTACAATCTGGAACTGTTATCTCTCAGTGATGAACAAAATATCACGAGAGCTGCTAGGGTTATAATAAATAATATTCTCGATAATGATAACGCTTATAGTGTAAACCCTATGTCTGTGTTTATATACTACACAGTTACAAGATAATCGCTAATTGATATGGAATATAATTCTGCTTCCTAAAATATATCAATCAGATATCTTCTATTCCAAGTATTCCATTCTTCACGGAATTCCTTCTTCATGCATATCTCTTCTTATGTTTATCTTGATCTTCTTAACTTTAATCAGCTACTGTCCTTATCTGATCGTCCTTCAGCACTTAAGTTCTGATATCTATCTCCTGATAACATAAGTACTGATATCCCTTAAGTTCTGACTTCCAGTATAAGTACTGATCAGTTAAGTACTGATTTGTTCTGTTCAAATAAGATATGAAATCTAAACATAAAACATATTAGCCATGACATTATCAAATATATCTAACAATCTCCCCCAACTTGTAAATTAACAAAATATACAAGTTTAACAGATATTTGATGATGTCAAAAACATTAAGTACAAATGCATGAGAAATAGACAAGATAACTACAACTTACAGTCCTTAAAGTTTTTACCAATTCAACTTCTGATAACAACTTCAATCTGTATAAATATCAGAATTTAAGCAGTTGTAGATCTTCGACTTGGCTTCATCATTTTCTGATCTCTCTGATGTCAGGAGTTGTTCTGAGATAATTCTTCAACAAACATTTCTCAGCATATCTGAGTTCATCAATCATTCTCCGTTTGACATCTTTAAGCTCTGCAGTATCTTCACCAGTTTGAAATATTGCAGCTCTGAGATCATTAATCTTTGCTTTTCTCAACTCCCGATCTAGTCTTATGACATAAGCTTTGTTAGACTCTAGATTGAATTCAAGCCCCTTAATACCAAGATATGTTCTGATCTGTGCAGTATTAGGCTTCATATCAACAATATCACCATTGTGATTTCTGTACTTTGGAACATATCTGCTGTCAGACTTAACAGAATAAAGTCTTTTCTGTCTCTGAATCTGTTCCTTTAAGTAGTTTGCAGCAGTCTCTGTTATTCTGTCATCCACTTGAAGTAAGAATAATACATGCTCCAATTCTTCAAAATACTTCAATGGAATGGCATTTTGTCTTATATGATAAACCCTACCATCTGTCATGAAATACAACATGATGTATTCTTTCAAGAAGGTATGGTAAACCATCTGTACAGATTCTAGTTGATTCAATCTCTCAGGAGTTGCTCCAATACCTGGTTCACTCAAGGAAGTTGGATCATCGGTAGTGTTTTAGATTTATTTTCTGATATCAAGTTAACTTGAGCACTGTCAGAGGTTACTTGCTTCTTCTGAATATCAGAACTTACAATTTCTTGACTCTGAACAACTTGAGCCATGTCAGAGGTTGTTTTAAGAACTTTTCTTGAAGTCAGAGCAAGATTATCTTTTCCATCAGTAATTTCTTCTTCATCAGGAGGTACATAAGGCTTGATAGGTTCACCAACCTTTTCTTTACCCTTGGATCTTGGATCTATCTGTGGTTGTGATCTAGCCAAAGTTTCTTCAGTATGTATCCTTTCTTTGATCACAATGCCTTTAGGTTTTGGAAGTAACTTTTTACCAGAAGCTTCAGATTTAGATGTGACTTTCTCTGATTTAAGTCTGGCTTCTTCTTCCTTTAAACTTTCCAAGTCCATCCCTGGATTTTCTTGAAGAAATAACTGTCTTGACATTTTCTCATCAAGATCTAGAAGTTCATCAGAACTTATCCTTTTACCAGCAGCAGAACTTATTCTTTTCCCAGTATCAGAACTTGTTTTGTGACTAGCTTGTCTTGATGTAAACCTTCTACCTTGACTATGACCACCACCCATTCCAGAGTTTCCTTGGTCATCTTTTCCATCATCCTTTCCTTGCAGTGACTTGTTGGTTTTGCATTTGGACTTAATTACCTTCTCCCCCTTTTTGGCATCAGCAGGTAATAAAAGAGAGATAAGTAGTTCCACTGAGGTCTGGATTTCAGTAAGTTGCGATTGCTGAGAAGCTTGATTTGTCAGAATTTGATCAATCTGAGTTTGTTGCTTCTCTTGAGTTTTCTCAATATAAGCAACCCTGTCAATGGTAGGTTGGAAGAACTTTTTCTTATCAAGTTTCCAAACTTGTTCCTGTTTAATAAAGTTCTCCTGAATCTTGTGTAGCTCTGCATGAGTGTTGGAATGAAGACCTTGTAGATGTTTAGTACTCAATGCAGTGACTCTAAGCTGGATTTTAAAATCATCAGAATGTAACATTTCATCAGCTTTAGTCAAGTGCTCAGCAAGATGTAAAGCATTTGGAACACATGAAACTGAGTTCCATTCCTTAGTCCACTCCTGACCTGCAGAAGTTTCACTCCAAGGTACTGGTGCATCCCTGATAACAAACTCCTTTAGCAGTTCAGACTTAGGAAGAGTCAGTGGAGGAGTATGTCCTGAAGGACCTGCTTCATCAGCATCTACAGTTGTAGCAGCTTCACCAGTATCTCCAACATTTGCAGCATCAGAACTTAAAGAATCAGTATCTTCTGATAAGACAACTGTATGAGTAGCAATGGAGGCTTCAACATCCTCTAATTGCTGATCTGATACTAAGTTCTGATCAACAGCCATATCCTGATGCTCACCTAAAATCTGATCATCATCTTGATGCAGAGAAGGTGTTAGTGATAACTCAGGAGTTTGAACAGCATCAGTAACAGGTGTTGTGAAAGGATTATTTGCTGTTGGAGCTTCTAAGAAAAGTATTTCAGGCACAACCAAGTTCTGAATATCAATTTCAGCACTTGTGCCTGGATCAACAAGAGATATAGAAGGTGAATTAGCCTTGTCAGATACAGGTTCCTGAGATGGAGTTGATGGAGAAGAAGTGACTGGAGCAAATTCCTTGTCTTGTGAGATCAGAGATTCCTGATCCCCTTCCTTAGCTGCTTCCTCCTCATCATCTGAAACTGGCCTCTGTGCCCTCTGTTTCTTGTACTTCCTTGTTGATGTGGATTCCTTGGGAGTTGCAGGAACCGTCATACGTCTAAGCCTCTTGAGAAGCCTAGAACCCCCAATTGCAGAATCCTTCTGAGAAGTTGCCTTCTCAGCTTCATCTATCATAGGTTCTGAAGAGGGAATCTGATCCTCAGAATCTGATTCATCTCTCAAAGTAATCCTCCTCTTCTTCTGAGATGTTTGAGGAACAGTCTTTGTTCTCTTTGGCTTAGAGGATGTAGGCTTCACAGTAGGTGCTGAAGAAGAAGGTTGAGCAGTCCGATGTGCTGACTCAGAATTGGGATGGCATCAAAATTTGAACACTTGTTGCCAAAAGCCTTGGTGATGCAATCGAAGAAGAAACTCCATTCTCTTCTGATATTAGCCCGTTTCAACTGTCCAAGTTTCGTCAGACTCTTTTCATATCCCAAATCAGTCATTAACCCCCGAAGGTCTGATTCCTCTGGTATAGAGAAGGTACAATCTTCTGGAAGATGTAATGCTCTTCGTACTGTACTAGGAGTGACTACATAGGAAGAATCCCCCACTTGGAAGATAATACTGGGAGTTCCTCGTTTACCACCATCATCATAAACTCTGGTCCTCCAAAACCGCAGAACTTGTTGACTTGAAAATAATTCAGGCTGAGTTAAGGCGTACCCAACCTCACTATGTGCAAGAAGATCTTGCACAAAATGCAATTCAGATGGAGCTTCAGCATGATCAAGAATTGCAGCATAGTTGTTTGGAACAAACTTTGCTCCATCAATGATTAAATCCTTTGGTGCCATGTGAAAAAATATTGAAATTCAAGTATGCCTGTTAGGTGTGTGAGATAATGTCTGTATGAAAAACCAACGTGAGAAAGAATGAGAAAGAGAGTAAAAGTAAGAAGAGAGATAAAGTATAAAGAAAGTAAAAGATTAAAGAAATCTTCTCTCTGTTGTTCTTATACTCGAAGAAAAATGTTACCGTTGGACACCTGTCAGACATGCAGTAATAACGGATAGTTACTGGGCTCGAGAAAACAGGAATGATTACTTATTCAGTTGCCTTGATTCAAGGAAAAACCATTTCAGTTATCAAGAGACACAGGTTTAATTCAAAATTGAAACCGTTAGCACTGATTGAATTGTTTTTCACTGCAACATTAATATTCTGAAAATGAATCATGTTAAAAATGACCGAGATAATTTCGATGAATAAGTGTTGACAAAGAATCAGAACTTAAATAAAGACAAAATTTAAATGGTCATCAGAATATCAAGCAGGATTTAACAACACAGATAAAATAACTCAGAGACAAAATCTTGAAGTAAAAACAGTTTTCATTAATATATCAAGTCAATACATATATGAAATAGAAATTACATCAATACAAGATTTTCCCTAAGCTTCTAATCCTATCGTCAACAGCTTTAGTCTTAGCTAAGAAGCCTGACAAAGCTGAGGATGAGGAAGAACAGGAAGAAGACGAGATTAAGTCATCCTCCTCTTCCTATCTTCGACAAACAAGATAGCGAGTCGAATGATTCGCTCTTGCTGACGGATACGACGAAGGTGAAGGTCTCTTCGAACGGCCACCAGATCACGTTTGATAACCTCTGGAAATTGAATCCAGAGATTGTGAGGGATGTTGGTGATAGGGTAGGGAGTTGAAATTCCATTCAAAAAGACATGCACAGTCTCATCACCGTAATTGTAGAACCAGCCAAATTCAGCCATTTGTGATAGTAAATGAAAATCAAGACTGAATTTGTGATACAAGTGTGATGAGAAGACTAATGTGAAGTGGTTGCATATATAGGCATGAGAATGCCAAGAGACACAAAGATATTGAATGCAGACAGGTAGAATTAAATCTACCTCGTCTCCCTAGACTTTGAAAAAGAATAACAGTCATTGGAAAGAGAATGTGCACATGTAACAAGAGTGAACTGTTCAAGGACGAGTGCCATTATGTTTTAACCATAGACTATTAATCTTCCACTTCAACATTTCGAAATTTAGATGAGACTGTTACCAAAATTTACTCACAGATAAGTCAAGTAAAGGGTTAGACTGAAAAATCAGAACTTAGACCTATACCAGAACTTAACAGTCATCAGAACATAATGTCTTAACTCGAACAAGGAATATCTATCTTAGTAAATACTCATACAAGTTCTTAGTTATGAACGTCAGAACTTAATCATCAGAACGTGTAACTAGAACTTGTCCTCAGAATTTGTGCAAAAGTGACACAATGACTGTTGATCTAAAATAACATAGACCACCACAGAAATTTCATCATTCATATGGAGTGATGTGTGTGTGCATTAAGCTAAATAACAGACAAAGAGTAAAGTCTGATCTACTTCAGTACATCTTAGAAATAAGTCATAATTAAAATTTTGCTAAAGAGCTGCCATTATCCTGAAACCTACTGATAAATGAGTTCATGCATGAGTTCACCTCTACTGTTTTTGTGCTAATTTTATGCATCTTTTGAAATTCTATTTTACAGAGGCTTCTCAGTGTAAGTGAGTCACGACTGTTTATCAGAATTTATGCTATTATCAGAGTATTTCTCCAGTAATCATAGAGTGTGAAAAGTCACCAAGAAAATATTTTGCTTTTCTAATGCATATTTACTTAATACCAGCAATGCACTTGGGTCGTCCCTTTCACATTTTTACTCTAGATCTCAAAGGAGTACCTGATATTATTCTTTGATTATTGTTCTTCTTCTTTTGATAAGTGAGGTTTATCAGCACTTAGTACATTCAGCAGTTTTACTAGAATCAGAACTTAAACAGATGAGTAGCATTATTCTAATTTGTGACTTAGTAATAAGATATACAAAGTAAACTTAACTAAGCTCAGTTATCAGAATTTGCTTGTGTCATAAGATTTCCACAGAAATAATTACTTCTTTCATGGGATCATTTGTTTATTGAAGACTAGTAGGTCAGTATCTAGCACAGTTATCCTCATAGGATTGAATAGTTACTGAAACAGACATATCACTTATCAGAGTTTAGAAACATATATCAGACAACAGTCAGTACTTAAAGACATTTATCAATTAATGCACAGAATATACAAAGAGATTAATTCTGTAAATACTGATCATAAAGTCTGATAACATAGAACAAGTTTAAGCAGATTTAGAGAAAGAACCTGAAATCATTCCAAGTTCATTTACCAATTTTGAAAAGGTAGCTTCACACAGTGGTTTTGTGAAGATATCTGCTACTTGTTGATCTGTGGGAACAAAATGCAATTCCACTGTACCTTCATCCACATGTTCCCTGATGAAATGGTACCTGATGCTGATGTGCTTTGTCATAGAGTGTTGAACTGGATTACCTGTCATAGCAATAACACTTTGATTATCACAGTAAATAGGGATTTTGAAATACGTTAACCCATAATCTAGTAACTGATTCTTCATCCAGAGAATCTGTGCACAGCAGATTCCTGCAGCAATATACTCTGCTTCTGCAGTTGATGTGGAAATTGACTTTTGTTTCTTGCTATACCAAGAAACCAACCTGCCTCCAAGAAATTGGCAGCTACCACTTGTGCTTTTCCTGTCAATTTTGCAACCTGCAAAATCTGCATCTGAGTAACCTATTAATTTAAAATCTGATTCTCTAGGATACCATAATCCTAGATCAGCTGTTCCTTTAAGATACTTAAAGATTCTTTTTACAGCTGTTAAGTGAGGTTCTCTTGGATCTGCTTGAAATCTTGCACAAAGACAGGTAGCAAACATGATATCTGGTCTACTAGCAGTTAGATAGAGAAGTGAGCCAATCATACCTCTGTAATCAGTAATATCTACTGAATTACCAGTATCCTTATCCAGTTTTGTTGCAGTGGCCATGGGAGTGGATGCACTTGAACAGTCTTGCATTCCAAATTTTTTCAGCAAGTTTCTGGTGTACTTAGATTGACAAATAAAAGTTCCTTCTTCACTCTGCTTGACTTGAAGGCCCAGAAAATAACTAAGTTCTCCCATCATACTCATCTGATATCTTGACTGCATTAGGTTGGCAAACTTTTTGCAAAGTTTGTCATTTGGAGACCCAAAAATAATATCATCAACATAAATCTGGATCAAAAGTAAGTCTTTGCCATGGTTGAGATAGAACAATGTTTTGTCAATAGTTCCTCTGTTGAATCCACTTTCCAGAAGAAACTGAGCTAAAGTCTCATACCATGCTCTAGGAGCTTGCTTAAGTCCATAAAGTGCTTTATCAAGCCTGTAGACATAATCTGGATGTTTGGAATCTACAAAGCCTGGAGGTTGTTCAACATATACTTCCTCTTCCAATTCTCCATTGAGAAAAGCACTTTTCACATCCATTTGAAAGACAGTAAACTTTTTGTGAGCAGCATAAGCCATGAATATCCTTATGGCTTCTAACCTAGCAACTGGAGCAAATGTTTCATCATAGTCAATTCCCTCCTGTTGAGAATATCCTTTTGCAACCAGCCTTGCCTTGTTCCTTACAATTATGCCATCACTGTCAGTTTTGTTTCTGAATACCCACTTTGTACCAACAACCGATCTATTCTTGGGTCTTGGCACTAAGGTCCAGACTTTGTTTCTTTCAAATTCATTCAACTCTTCCTGCATTGCTTGCACCCAATCAGCATCTTGAAGAGCTTCTTCCACTTTCTTTGGCTCAGACTGAGAGAGAAAAGAATTGTAAAGACATTCATTCGAAGTACCTGTTCTAGTTCTGACACCTGCCTCAGGATTTCCAATTATTAAGTCAGGTGTATGTGATTTTGTCCACTTCCTTGCAGATGGAAGATTTTCTCTAGAACTGGATGCTCCCCCATGATTCATGCTGTCTTCGGTTTCATTTTCTGATGCTCCCCCTGAAACTATGCTCTCTGAGTTGGATCCTTCAGTATTTAGATTTTCAGTACTGTCAGTACTTGGCTTATCAGAACTTGACGAATCAGAATTTGAAGAGCCAGATGTATGTTCTGATGCTTCTTGAGATGTGATAATATCTTGAGTATGCTCCCCCTGCATTGGTGCATCTTCCTTTGACGTAGTCACCACAGTTTCAATAACATCAGAGTTTAATCCATCAGAATTTACAGTATCAGGACTTAGACTGTCAGGACTTGAGGTATCAGAATATGAATCTTCATTTTCAAATCTCAGCTTATCATGATCAATGCAATCTTCAAGTCCAGTGATCTTCTTGTCATCAAAAGAGACATTGATAGATTCCATGACCACTTTTGTTCTCAAATTATAGACTCTGAAGGCTTTTGTAGAAAGTGGATATCCTACAAAGATTCCCTCATCAGCTTTTAGATCAAACTTGGATAGCTGTTCAGGATGAGTCTTGAGAACAAAACACTTACATCCAATACATGAAAGTATTTGAGATTTGGCTTCTTGTTCTTCACCATCTCATATGGTGTTTTTCCATGCTTGTTAATGAGTGTTGCATTTTGAGTAAAACAAGCAGTCTGCACAGCTTCAGCCCAGAAATAGGTTGGAAGCTTTGCTTCTTCAAGCATTGTTCGTGCAGCTTCAATTAGAGTTCTATTCTTCCTTTCAACAACTCCATTTTGCTGTGGAGTTCCAGGAGCAGAAAATTCCTGCTTTATTCCATGATTTTTGCAGAACTCTTCCATTATCAAATTCTTGAATTCAGTGCCATTATCACTCCTCAAAATTTTCACAGAATCTTTGATCAATTTATCCAGATGTTTGACATGATCAATCAGGATAGATGCAGTTTCACTTTTTGTGTGCAAGAAATACACCCATGTGTATCTGGTGAACTCATCTACTATGACCAACGCATATTTCTTCTTTGCAATAGACATGACATTCACTGGACCAAATAGATCAACATGAAGTAGATAATAAGGCTCAAGAATTGATGATTCAGTCTTGCTCTTGAACGAAGATTTTCTTTGTTTAGCCTTCTGACATGAGTCACAAAGACCATCAGGAACAAACACTGATTTTGGCAGTCCTCTCACAAGATCTTTCTTGATCAGTTCATTTATCTTGTTGAAGTTTAAATGAGAGAGTTTCTTGTGCCAATTCCAGCTTTCTTCAGTTGAGGCTCTACTCACTAAACAGATTGCAGAACCATCAGAACTTGTTGAAAGCTTAGCTTCATAAATGTTACCACGCCTGAATCCCTTCAGAACAATTTTTCCTTTAGATTTACTAACTATTTCACAATGTTCTGCAAAGAAATCAACATGATAACCTCTGTCACAGATTTGACTTATACTCAGTAAGTTGTGTTTAAGTCCTGAGACCAGAGCTACATCTTTAATAATGACATTCCCAAGATTGATATTGCCATATCCCAAAGTTTTTCCAATGTTGCCATCTCCATAAGAAACACTTGGGCCAGCTTTCTCCACAAAGTCTGATAGCAGGGCCTTATTTCCAGTCATATGTCCTGAACATCCACTGTCCAGAACTAAAATATTTTTCCTGTTGCCCTGCAATCAAAAAGACCACTAATTATTAGTTTTAAGGACCCAGACTTGCTTGGATCCTTTGGCCTTTTTAGGTTTGTTAACATTTGCAGCGGATTTAACATCAGATTTTATGTTAACAGTTTTCTTATCAGAACTTATACTAGAAGGAACAACAGAAACTTTCTTTAAAGAAGGTTTTATTTGATAATAATCATAGTACAAACTATGATATTCCTTACAAGTATAAATGGAATGCCATAAACTACCACAATGAAAACAAGGATTTTGTGGTTTGTATCTAACAGACTGACTCTTAACTCCTGACTTTGTAGATAAGGAGTTAATATTCTTATTCTTCCTGCAAAAAGAAGCCAGATGGTTAGAACTTCCACAGTTATGACATGCTTTCCTAGGAGCATCAGGAACAGATTTATAGTTATTGCTTTTATTCACACCTTCCTTTCCATTCCTGTTTTTCCTAGGTGATTTTACCTTGTTTGCATTCTTAACATCTTTCAGCTTATGCTTAAGCTGCTTCTTTGTCATTAAGCCTATGTTAACTTCAGCTGTCTTTTCCTGTTTTAGTTTGTCAGAAGCTAATTCCTTTTTAACTTCTGATTTCTCATTTTCGGATTTTTCAGTTACAAACTTAACAGGTTTTAACTTCGGCTTTTGCTTATCAACAGGCTTAATTTCTACAGTTCCTTTTTTATTTTCTTCATAGCCTAAGCCCTCTTTCCAGTTTCCACTGCTTAGCAAATTTTGAGTTGTTTTGCCAGAGTTAGTCCAAGTTCTGATAATCTCTCTCTCCTTTTCTAACTCAGTTTTTAGAGATTCATTCATTTTTAGCACTTCATCCCTAACATAAAAAGCATCATCTCTATCCTGCTGAGTTTGATGAAACATGACTAACTCTTTTTCTAAGAAATCATTTCTTTTCCTAAAAGCAAGATTTTCAGAAGTTAATCTTTCACATGTTAAAGTTTGATCTCTATAACTAACAAACATGGTTTTAAGATATCTTCTCAACTCATTAATATCATCAGTATGAAAAGCATAAGTAGTCTGAGGTACCTTTGTTTCAGCAGCTTCAGAACTGCTCTCAGAACTTGATTTATCAGCATTTGCCATCAATGCATAGTTCTCCTCACTTTCAGAGTCTGAGGTGTCTGTCCAGCTTTTCTGCTTTGTGACAAGAGCTTTGCCTTTGTCATTCTTGGTCTTCTTGCAATCAGGAGATATGTGGCCTTTCTCACCACAATTATAACATTTAACATTAGCGTAATCTCCTCTGTCAGACTTTCCTCCTCTTCCTTCAGATCTTCTGAAATTCTTCTTATCAGAACTTATGCCTTTCCTGGAAAACTTCTTTCCCTTCCTGAACTTCCTGTATGCAATCTTTGTGATTCCTTTCACCATAAGAGCACACAGCTTCATCATCTCCTCATCAGCATCAGTTTCAGGCAAGCTTTCAGAATCTGAGTCATCATCACTCTCAGAACTTGATGACTCAGTATCAGATTTTATGATAAGAGCTTTACCCTTATCTTTCTTTGAGGAAGGTGGTTTGGGGGATTCCTCTTCAACCTTGAGAGCAACTGTCCTTGACTTTCCTCCTTTCCTCTTGCTTCTTTGTTCCATCTCAAGTTCATGAGTCTTGAGCATTCCATAGATTTCATCAAGAGTTGTTTCATCAAGATTGTAGTTGTCTCTTATTGTTGTTGCCTTCAAATCCCAACATTCAGGAAGAGCTAACAGGAATTTGAGGTTTGTATCTTCAAGATCATACTCCTTATTTACTAATGACAAGTCATTCAAGAGTTTGACAAATCTATCATATACATCAGTCAATGACTCATTAGTCCTAGAGTCAAAGTGTTCATACTCTTGAGTGAGTATTGTCTTCCTGTTCTTCTTAACTGTTTCAGTTCCTTGACACCTTGTCTCCAGTGCATCCCATATCTCCTTAGCAGTCTTGCAGTTGATTACCCTGTTTGACATTACATTATCAATGGCATTATGCAATAAGTGACGTACCTTGGCATCCTTAGCAATAGATGCTATATCTTCAGCAGTGTAATCATTCTTTTCCTTTGGTACGGTCATTGCTGCTTCACCTGCAACTACAACAGCGAGCTTGGTAGGTTTGTGAGGCCCTTCCTTGATTCTATCAAGGTATTCTGGATCTGTTGCTTCCAGAAACATGGTCATCCTTACCTTCCATATGGGATATTCAGATGGTCTCAATATGGGAACTCTGATAGTCTCATATCGACTCTGAGTTGATGTCTTTGATGATTCCTCAGTTTTGGTAGGCTTAGTTGGAGTTTCTGTGTCAGACATGATTGTGTTTGGATCTTTAACTGTATGTGTGTTAACAGATAGCTCTGATACCACTTGTTAGGTCACACTTTCACTGTAGAGGGGGTGAATACAGTGTTTATTACAATCAAATCAAACTTCAAGAACTTATGTAACAGAAAACAAACTTTATTTAAACAATAAACTCTGTTACAATCTGGAACTGTTATCTCTCAGTGATGAACAAAATATCACGAGAGCTGCTAGGGTTATAATAAATAATATTCTCGATAATGATAACGCTTATAGTGTAAACCCTATGTCTGTGTTTATATACTACACAGTTACAAGATAATCGCTAATTGATATGGAATATAATTCTGCTTCCTAAAATATATCAATCAGATATCTTCTATTCCAAGTATTCCATTCTTCACGGAATTCCTTCTTCATGCATATCTCTTCTTATGTTTATCTTGATCTTCTTAACTTTAATCAGCTACTGTCCTTATCTGATCGTCCTTCAGCACTTAAGTTCTGATATCTATATCCTGATAACATAAGTACTGATATCCCTTAAGTTCTGACTTCCAGTATAAGTACTGATCAGTTAAGTACTGATTTGTTCTGTTCAAATAAGATCTGAAATCTAAACATAAAACATATTAGCCATGACATTATCAAATATATCTAACAGATTAGATTGATAAACAAGTATGAGCGAAAGAAATGCTCAGCAAGCAATATAAATTGTACTTGTAATGATAAACCACATTCCAATAATAACTGAACAAAAGAATAAAAGCAGTAATATTTGATCATTAATAAAAGCTTCACAAACAATCAACAATAAACGATAACTTTTAGATTGGAATCTAACTCCGACGGACGTACTATCACATGCTGATCAGCCCGTGTGATAGCACAAGGTCATGATTCATAGAAACATGTCCCCAAAATACGAGTACTCAATTAAAAAGGCAATATACCTGCCTGTGGCAAAATGGTGTCATAATATTTCATATAACACGTAGAAATAGCCCTCCGCTGGACCGTCCGTCCCGGTCACTTACGCATTCATCCAATCCATAAAACATTTTGATCAAAGGAGCCGAATCAAAGGACATCCTTAACCATATAACTCCCCATTTCTCATGGTCCAGAGTTATCTCAACAATCGATGACGAAATAACTAGAATAATTAGTTATTCGCTAATCTCAATTCAATGTTCCACTATATAGAGTAATGTATAGCAAAATATAAAACGTTTAACTATTCTGAACTTAGAATAGTATGGAAATCGAAAGAATAAAGTTCAGAGTCAATATCAATTGAATGATAAATGAAGATAGAGGTACTTGCATAATATAATTCGAATTAAACGTCACTTGAACAATAAGTGAAGTTAGGAGTACTTGCCTGGTATGCTCAATAACCTCTTACTTTAACTCTGCTTCTAACTGATGGCTACTATCTTCGTCTAACACTTGATTGCACTCCTTGCTACTTGATTCTATAAACAAAAGGACTATCTTAAGTGACAGAACTAAACTCAATCGACGTAACTCTACGTCTTGACATCTACCCGACCGTTTATAACTAGCATGGCATTTTAAAACTGTAACAGATAGCATGTATATCACGTATCACGTATTCATGGTATTTGTATAGCACGTACTCACATATTTCATCTAATACATAAGTCAGATCATTAAGAGATACGTCTCAGTGCGTTCAGAATGAAAATTAGGTCAATATTAGCATTTACCGATCAAATACCGACTTAAACTGATACACAAATCAAATGACATTGCAATATAAAATACATTAGGTCTCAAAAGTATTTTTATTAAAAGCGTAATATTTTTCTGAATCTGTACGCGTTTGTTTCGTATTAAACGGACAAACGGTTGATTTATTATGAATTTTTGAACATTTTTCGGAATAAAACGGGTCTCCGAATTAAATAATAAGGCTCGAACACTCGAAAATAATTTTATAAAAATTATCGAGTTTGGAAAATAATTTAAAATAATATTTTAAAGCTCGAAACTATTTTTCAGAATTTTTAAATCAATAATAAATAATTAAATCTAATTATTAAATTAATTTAAATCAATTAATAATTAATTAAGTTAATTAATCAATTAATATTAGATTAATCGATTAATTAAAATAATTAAAAACTAATTAAAATTAATTAATAAAATAATTCAGATTTATTTTTGAATTATAAGTGAATTTTGGAATTAAAATAATAATTTTAGGAATTAAAAATGAATTTTTAGAAATGAAAATATGATTTTTGAATTATTTTTAAATCAGAAATTCAGAAACAGTTTTCTGTTTTGGTTTTGGGGAAAAGGAGGATCAAACCCGGGTCGGGAAATAACCCAAACGGGTTGAAACCGGGTTGCCAAGAACCGCCGGCCGGAACCCAGAATCCGGCGGCCGGTTGACAACTCCGGCGAGCCCCAAAACTACTCAGAATCGATTGGTTTTCGATCTTAATCAGTCCTACCACAACCCAACAACTCTGTTCACCCATCAACGTTAATAAACAACACCGAAATCGGAGATTCCGACCGAAACCGCCATTAAACCGGTGGAACCTTGAATTTTCGCCGAAAATCCGAATTCCTTCATTTCTGAACCAAATTCATCAATTAACATCTTAAAACGAAGCTTAAGACATGTATAATCAGTTCATATCATCAAATAATCCAAAAACCACCCAATAAGAAACCCCTAATTTTCGAATAAAAACCCTAAAATCGAATTTTGAAAATTACTAATCGTTTGAATGATTTGATGGCTTAAACAGAAAGAACATGAAAATATGAACGTTTTGGTTACTCATACTTCAAATTCTGAAGTCTGCATCACCCTCAAATTTGGGTTTGATTCTCGGAACTTTTCAAGAACACCAAGAACACATATTCAAGAAATTTTCAGAAATTAAACCTTAATTTCTATATGATATCGAACTCTATTTTTGAAGTATAATATACCAAATTGACCAGAAAAACATGCTCTACACCATGGAAGCATCAAATCACATCAACAACATCAAGAACAAAAATTCGTAATTTAATTATCAAATAATTCGAATATAAATAATAAATAAGAAAATTACTGTGATTTCTGGGCAGAAACTGATGATTGATTCAGAAAGAAGATTTCGAGAGCTTCGTTTTGATATGCTGCACGCCCGAATCGGAGTTCGATAACGCCTTCGTTCGTGTGTTTGATTCTCGGAAACGTATCGGTTTCTCGGGTTTTTCTCTATTTTTACGGTATTTTAACTGGTTACAAATGAATAAACGAAATAAACGAAATAAGAAATAGGCTATTTATATTTATGGAATATTGGATCGTTCTGGATCGTTTTGGATCGTTAAATTAGTTGCTTAGCCGCTAAGTAACTGTAAAAACGATACAATTCAATACCAGAATTGGATAATTATCAAAACCGGGCTTTTTATAAAACACCATATACGAACATAACGTAAAAATATCCCGTCTTTCGAGAATACGGGTTTTTATTGATTACCGAAATAACTATCGTATCGAAAATATTGCGCGGGGCCGCGCACGAATCAAACCGTAATCCGGATCGAAAAAGTCAAAACACGGAAAATGTCCGGAATTACCAGATTAGGTTAGGGAGGAGTTTTCGGAAGAGTTTCGGGTTGTAAAAACGCAAAACGGTTGAAGTTGGAAGATTCCCGGCTTTATAAAATAATTTTATAATTATTCTGAAAATAATTAATAATTCATAAATCATTATAAAATCATATAACACTCCAAAAATTACCAGAAAAATACCACAATTATCTATATTTTATTCTGGACATATAAAAATTCAAATATTCAAATAATGTCACATATAACATTCAGATATCTATTCTACTTTTCAGATAATTCACTAAAATTTCACATAAAATCACATAAACAATTCCGAATAATAATAATAATATTTGAAAATATATGGGATATTACAATCTACCCCCCTTAACAGGATTCTGTCCTCAGAATCAGCCTAGGAAAATAAATAAGGATACTTGGATCGCATTTCGCTTTCCAATTCCCAAGTCGACTCTTCAACCTTGGGATTCCTCCACAAGACTCGCACTAAAGATACAGACTTATTCCTAAGTACTCTTTCTTTCTTATCTAAAAGCTGTACTGGTTGCTCTACAAAAGATAAATCTGGTTGGATCTCGATTGGCTCGTATTCTATCACATGGTTCGAATCAGGCAAATAATGCTTCAACATTGATACGTGGAACACGTTGTGAATATGCTGCATGTGAGGTGGTAACGCTAATTCGTAAGCAACCTTTCCCACACGCTTCAAAATCTCAAAAGGGCCAACATAACGCGGACTCAGCTTTCCTTTCTTTCCAAATCTTGATAAACCTTTCCAAGGAGAAACTTTTAATAACACTGCCTCTCCAACTTCAAATTCCATATCTTTTCTGGTAGGATCAGCATATTTGCGTTGACGATCTTGAGCTGCTGTTAATCTTTTCCGAATGAGTTCTATTTTCTCCTTCGTCTGTTGGATCAATTCTGGACCCAAAATCTTTCTTTCACCAACTTCTTCCCAACATATTGGAGATCTGCATCTTCTCCCGTATAATGCTTCGTAAGGCGGCATTCCAATACTGGCATGATAACTGTTATTGTAGGAGAATTCAACTAATGGCAAATGCTCGTCCCAACTCCCTTTAAAATCTAGTGTACATACCCTTAGCATATCTTCAATAGTCTGAATCGTTCTTTCACTTTGACCGTCTGTCTGCGGATGATACGCGGTACTCATGTTCAGCTTTGTTCCGAGACAATCTTGAAAACTTCTCCAAAATCTTGAGTTAAATCGAGGATCTCTGTCTGAAACTATGGATACTGGAACTCCGTGTCTTGTCACTATTTCTTTAAGATATAACCGTACCAATTTATCCATTGAGAATCTCTCGTTGATAGGAAGAAAATGCGCTGACTTCGTCAATCTGTCGATAATAACCCAAATAGCATCATGATTCACCCTGGTCCTCGGTAATCCAACTATGAAATCCATCGCTATATGTTCCCACTTCCATTCTGGAATATCCAATGGTTGTATCAATCCACTAGGCCTTTGATGTTCTGCTTTAACTCGCTGGCAAGTGTAACACTTACTTACCCATTCTGCAATTTCCTTCTTCATGCTTGGCCACCAAAAGTTTTCTCTTAAATCTCGGTACATCTTCGTACTCCCGGGATGAATTGAGTATCTAGAGTTGTGAGCGTCTCGAAGAATTTCATCTTTCAGCTCGGCTATGTTGGGTATCCATATTCTGGAAGAAAATCTTAATATCCCTTTATCATCCTTTTGACTTCCTATCTCTTCTCCTGTCAAACTGTCTCGTTCATGGCTCATAACTTCCTCCTGACATCTTTTAATCTTCTCTAATAATTCTGGTTGAAAAGACATTGCACACAACACCTCTGTAGACATACTTGGAATACTAACCTCTATTTCCAGCTTCTCAAATTCCCTGATTAATTCCTCGGATGAAGTTATCATGTTCAACCTTTCTTTTCTGCTCAGCGCGTCGGCCACCACATTTGCTTTGCCTGGATGATAGTTAATAGTACAATCATAGTCCTTGATTAGTTCTAGCCATCTCCTCTGCCTCATGTTCAATTCCTTCTGGGTAAAGATATACTTCAAACTCTTGTGGTCCGTGTAGATCTCGCACTTTTCCCCATAAAGATAATGCCTCCAAATCTTCAATGCAAATACTATAGCTGCCAATTCCAGATCATGCGTTGGATACTTTTCTTCGTGTGGTTTCAACTGTCTTGAAGCGTAGGCTATCACCTTGTCATGCTGCATCAAAACACATCCCAATCCTTTGTACGACGCATCACTGTAAATCACAAAATTTCCTTGATCATCTGGCAAAACTAACACTGGAGAAGATACTAATCTATTCTTTAATTCCTGGAAACTTTCTTCGCACTTCTCATCCCATTCAAATTTCTGGTTCTTCCTGGTGAGCTTTGTCAATGGCGTAGCTATCTTCGCAAAATCTTGCACGAATCTTCTATAGTAACCTGCCAATCCCATGAAACTTCTTACTTCCGTTGGTGTTTTTGGCCTCTCCCAGTTGATTATGGCTTCAATCTTTGCTGGATCCACTTCCACTCCTTTATTACTAATCACATGCCCAAGAAATCGTACTTCTTTTAACCAAAATTCACACTTGGAAAACTTTGCATACAATTTCTCTTGTCGCAGTATCTCCAAAACTATCTCCAAATGTTCTGCATGCTCCTCTTCTGTTTTAGAATAGATCAAGATGTCGTCTATGAACACGATCACGAATTTATCCAAATACTTTTTAAATACTCGATTCATCAGATCCATGAAAGCTGCTGGTGCGTTGGTTAATCCAAATGCCATTACTAGAAACTCATAATGCCCATATCTGGTTCTAAATGCGGTCTTCGGAATGTCTTCAGGCTTGATCTTTAGTTGATGATATCCGGATCTTAAATCAATCTTAGAAAACCATACAGCGCCTCGCAATTGGTCAAACAAATCATCGATCCTTGGTAACGGATACTTGTTCTTAATGATTAGCTTATTCAGTTCTCGATAGTCGATACATAGTCGCATACTCCCGTCCTTCTTCTTGACAAACAGTACTGGTGCGCCCCATGGGGATACACTGGGTCTTATAACTCCTTTTTCCAAAAGATCTTGCAGCTGAGATGCCAATTCTTTCATTTCCACTGGTGCCATCCGGTACGGGGCTTTAGAAACTGGTTCTGTTCCGGGTACTAGATCAATCGCAAATTCAATTTCTCTGTCGGGAGGTAATCCTGGTAGATCGTCTGGAAAAACATCTGAAAATTCGTTGACAACTGGAATCGCTTCTAGTGCTGGAACTTTTTTACTGGTGTCTACCACATGGGCCAAATATGTTTCACAATTCTGACGCAATAACTTTTTCACTTGAGCGATCGCTAAGAACTTCTTCTCTTGCCTATTTCCTCGAAATATTATTTTCTTCTTACTATCCAAAGTTTGAAGTCTTAATTTCCTATTCTTACAATCAATCTGAGCATTATTTTCTGACAACCAATCCATTCCTAAAATAACATCAAATTCTCCCAACTTAAAAGGTATTAAGTCGGCATAGAAATGATGTCCTCCTATCTTAATATCGCACCTCGGGCACACTCGGTCGACGGAAACTTGATCCTTATTAGCTAACTCTATCATTAATGATTGTTCTAACAACTTAACTTCGCAATGCAGTTTATCGACAAAACTTTGAGAAATAAATGATCTTGTAGCTCCAGAATCAAATAAAACTTTAGCATCTATGGAGTTGACTGGAAGCGTACCTGCAACCACGTCTGAACTCTGAACAGCATCCTTCATAGTCAAGTTAAATGTCCTGGCCTTTGGTTGGTCCTTTGCTGGTGGTCCTTCAATTCTTGGCACATTCTGAGATGGAGCACCTGTAAGCCTTGGGGTGTTGCTCGTCGTACCCTGAGTTGGGCAATTCCTGGAAATATGCCCTGGCTTTCCACACTTATAACATCCAGTTCCCACATTCTGACCTTGAGTCGGATTCTGACACACATTAGCAAAGTGTCCCTTCCTGCCGCACTTGAAACACGTCACATTAGCATTACAATTCCCAAAGTGCTTCCTACCACAAAACTGACAATCTGGTATTGGTGGATGATTGGGCCTCTGCTGATTTGAATTCTGAAAACGGTTGCCTTGTCCTCCATTTCCTGATTGTGGTCTTTTGAATCCCATATTCCTATTACCCTGAAAATCTGGCCTTTTGTTGAAACGACCCTGAAAATTACTTGACTGCTGACCTCCCTCTGAGGTTTCTATTTTCCTTTTCTTCCCATCTTTTCCTTTCTGAGACATATCACTCCTACTCTCAATCACCATTGCCTTCTGAACCACTGCCACATATGAAGTCAACTCAAACATGGCCACTCTGTTCTGAATCCAAAATTTCAATCCCTGTTCAAACCTTCTTGCTTTCTTTTCATCTGTATCAACCTGGTCTGGCACGAACCTTGCTAACTCAGTAAACTTAGCCTCGTACTCAGCCACAGTAAGATCACCCTGGTTCAGATTCAAGAACTTAATCTCCATTTGATTCTTCATATACCTCGGGAAATACTTTTCCAGGAACAACTCTGTGAATCTCTCCCAAGTTATAAACTCACCTCCTTCCAATGCTCGCGTGGATTCCCACCAATAGTTCGCCTCACCCTTCAAAAAGTAGCTTGCAAACTTGGTCTTCTGTTCCGTTCCTGCCCCGACTAATTCAAAAGCCTTTTCCATTTCCTTGAGCCATGCATTAGCTTCCACAGGATCAGCACTTCCCTTCAACTCAGGTGGCTTCACTGCTTGAAACTGCTTAAAAGTTACTGCAGATGGTGCTACTGCTTGCTGCTGCTGTTGCTGTTGCTGTTGTTGTTGCTGCTGCGTAAGATGTAACATCTGCTGCTGCATCAGTCCCAACATCTGGATAATCGCTGGATTTGTACGGCTCTCGATACTACCCTCTCCTGAATTATTCCTTCTCTTTGGAGCCATTATTCTGGTAAGAGAACAAGCAACATATATAATAATATGTCAAGCATTGTGTCAAATATGTAGCAATTCTTAGCATATTAAAGTTCGCAAACACTATCTCTTCTCAAAATATCATAAACTTGCTACCATATTAACACAAGCGACATGATTATCACATAATCCTGCTTATTATCTCAAGAATAATAACACAAAGAAAATTTACTCCGAATTATCCAACCCTTTTTAAATCCTTACTTAAAATCTCAACTAAACCAACAAAATAACAGGGCAATGACACAAGGCCTAAGGCTAAACGCAAAACAGGAAACCTAAACAACTTAACTACCCCAACCAATTAACCTAAATTAACCCTATAAAAGCTAAACTATACGCGCCTATCTTATGTGATCTTCCTATGACTCATCTATGACAATCCTACGCCTGTTTCAGTGACCATAACCTGTAGCTCTGATACCAACCTGTGACGCCCTCCAACCCGGGGTCTAGATTTGGGGGTCACTTGCCACTAAATTATAATAAAATAATCACAGCGGAATAATATAATAAATACGACCCCTTTACCTGCACTGGATCGATCACAGGTTATAGTATGGAACAGGCACTACTACAATTCAAGTGCTATTACAAACCATAAGTCTAATTAGTTTTACAGATTATTCAAATTTTATTACAAACCTCTAGACTATCCAAGCGTCCCAAAATAGTCTACCTGGAATACACACCACTATTTACAAGCACTCGACTTCTGACCACACCTGGATCTCAAGCTTGCTCTGGCTTAGCTGAAAGATTAGATTGATAAACAAGTATGAGCGAAAGAAATGCTCAGCAAGCAATATAAAATGTACTTGTAATGATAAACCACATTCCAATAATAACTGAACAAAAGAATAAAAGCAGTAATATTTGATCATTAATAAAAGCTTCACAAACAATCAACAATAAACGATAACTTTTAGATTGGAATCTAACTCTGACGGACGTACTATCACATGCTGATCAGCCCGTGTGATAGCACAAGGTCATGATTCATAGAAACATGTCCCCAAAATACGAGTACTCAATTAAAAAGGCAATATACCTGCCTGTGGCAAAATGGTGTCATAATATTTCATATAACACGTAGAAATAGCCCTCCGCTGGACCGTCCGTCCCGGTCACTTACGCATTCATCCAATCCATAAAACATTTTGATCAAAGGAGCCGAATCAAAGGACATCCTTAACCATATAACTCCCCATTTCTCATGGTCCAGAGTTATCTCAACAATCGATGGCGAAATAACTAGAATAATTAGTTATTCGCTAATCTCAATTCAATGTTCCACTGTATAGAGTAATGTATAGCAAAATATAAAACGTTTAACTATTCTGAACTTAGAATAGTATGGAAATCGAAAGAATAAAGTTCAGAGTCAATATCAATTGAATGATAAATGAAGATAGAGGTACTTGCATAATATAATTCGAATTAAACGTCACTTGAACAATAAGTGAAGTTAGGAGTACTTACCTGGTATGCTCAATAACCTCTTACTTTAACTCTGCTTCTAACTGATGGCTACTATCTTCGTCTAACACTTGATTGCACTCCTTGCTACTTGATTCTATAAACAAAAGGACTATCTTAAGTGACAGAACTAAACTCAATCGACGTAACTCTACGTCTTGACATCTACCCGACCGTTTATAACTAGCATGGCATTTTAAAACTGTAACAGATAGCATGTATATCACGTATCACGTATTCATGGTATTTGTATAGCACGTACTCACATATTTCATCTAATACATAAGTCAGATCATTAAGAGATACGTCTCAGTGCGTTCAGAATGAAAATTAGGTCAATATTAGCATTTACCGATCAAATACCGACTTAAACTGATACACAAATCAAATGACATTGCAATATAAAATACATTAGGTCTCAAAAGTATTTTTATTAAAAGCGTAATATTTTTCTGAATCTGTACGCGTTTGTTTCGTATTAAACGGACAAACGGTTGATTTATTATGAATTTTTGAACATTTTTCGGAATAAAACGGGTCTCCGAATTAAATAATAAGGCTCGAACACTCGAAAATAATTTTATAAAAATTATCGAGTTTGGAAAATAATTTAAAATAATATTTTAAAGCTCAAAACTATTTTTCAGAATTTTTAAATCAATAATAAATAATTAAATCTAATTATTAAATTAATTTAAATCAATTAATAATTAATTAAGTTAATTAATCAATTAATATTAGATTAATCGATTAATTAAAATAATTAAAAACTAATTAAAATTAATTAATAAAATAATTCAGATTTATTTTTGAATTATAAGTGAATTTTGGAATTAAAATAATAATTTTAGGAATTAAAAATGAATTTTTAGAAATGAAAATATGATTTTTGAATTATTTTTAAATCAGAAATTCAGAAACAGTTTTCTGTTTTGGTTTTGGGGAAAAGGAGGATCAAACCCGGGTCGGGAAATAACCCAAACGGGTTGAAACCGGGTTGCCAAGAACCGCCGGCCGGAACCCAGAATCCGGCGGCCGGTTGACAACTCCGGTGAGCCCCAAAACTACTCAGAATCGATTGGTTTTCGATCTTAATCAGTCCTACCACAACCCAACAACTCTGTTCACCCATCAACGTTAATAAACAACACCGAAATCGGAGATTCCGACCGAAACCGCCATTAAAACCGGTGGAACCTTGAATTTTCGCCGAAAATCCGAATTCCTTCATTTCTGAACCAAATTCATCAATTAACATCTTAAAACGAAGCTTAAGACATGTATAATCAGTTCATATCATCAAAATAATCCAAAAACCACCCAATAAGAAACCCCTAATTTTCGAATAAAAACCCTAAAATCGAATTTTGAAAATTACTAATCGTTTGAATGATTTGATGGCTTAAACAGAAAGAACATGAAAATATGAACGTTTTGGTTACTCATACTTCAAATTCTGAAGTCTGCATCACCCTCAAATTTGGGTTTGATTCTCGGAACTTTTCAAGAACACCAAGAACACATATTCAAGAAATTTTCAGAAATTAAAACCTTAATTTCTATATGATATCGAACTCTATTTTTGAAGTATAATATACCAAATTGACCAGAAAAACATGCTCTACACCATGGAAGCATCAAATCACATCAACAACATCAAGAACAAAAATTCGTAATTTAATTATCAAATAATTCGAATATAAATAAATAAATAAGAAAATTACTGTGATTTCTGGGCAGAAACTGATGATTGATTCAGAAAGAAGATTTCGAGAGCTTCGTTTTGATATGCTGCACGCCCGAATAGGAGTTCGATAACGCCTTCGTTCGTGTGTTTGATTCTCGGAAACGTATCGGTTTCTCGGGTTTTTCTCTATTTTTACGGTATTTTAACTGGTTACAAATGAATAAACGAAATAAACGAAATAAGAAATAGGCTATTTATATTTATGGAATATTGGATCGTTCTGGATCGTTTTGGATCGTTAAATTAGTTGCTTAGCCGCTAATTAACTATAAAAACGATACAATTCAATACCAGAATTGGATAATTATCAAAACCGGGCTTTTTATAAAACACCATATACGAACATAACGTAAAAATATCCCGTCTTTCGAGATTACGGGTTTTTATTGATTACCGAAATAACTATCGTATCGAAAATATTGCGCCGGGCCGCGCACGAATCAAACCGTAATCCGGATCGAAAAAGTCAAAACACGGAAAATGTCCGGAATTACCAGATTAGGTTAGGGAGGAGTTTTCGGAAGAGTTTCGGGTTGTAAAAACGCAAAACGGTTGAAGTTGGAAGATTCCCGGCTTTATAAAATAATTTTATAATTATTCTGAAAATAATTAATAATTCATAAATCATTATAAAATCATATAACACTCCAAAAATTACCAGAAAAATACCACAATTATCTATATTTTATTCTGGACATATAAAAATTCAAATATTCAAATAATGTCACATATAACATTCAGATATCTATTCTACTTTTAAGATAATTCACTAAAATTTCACATAAAATCACATAAACAATTCCGAATAATAATAATAATATTTGAAAATATATGGGATATTACAAGAGTCATAAGTCCTCGAATGAATATTCAAATAATAATATTCATTAGATAAAATAAACGGAGTCATATATCCTCGAATGAATATTCAAAATACTATTCATTAATAAAATAGACGGAGTCATAAGCCCTCGAATGAATATTCAAAATAATATTCATTAATAAAGTAAAGTTATCGAATATACCTTATTCGATTCATAGTTTTGAAAACTATATCTATATATATATATAAATATATATATATAATATACTCGGGAACATCGACTCCCGGTTTTAGAAAATGTTTACCTTTGGGTCCTCTATACTAAGGGTATACGCAACTACTGCTTATCTCTAGCATATGTATTATGCAACTTATAAGCAATTGAATCAACAATATATATCAAGATTACGAAATAGACATGCATATATACCATATCACATGCTCCAATATATCGCAAGATTTGCTAATTAACCACCATGCATCTATCACAAGATAATGCATATATATATGTATACATCACAACAACAGTATAACGGGTAGAAAACTTGCCTGAGTGTTCCCGGATAGACTTAAGCTTAGAGTGAGTCCGATAACCTATGTTCAACAACATAAATCGGAATTAAACCCCGGTCGCTTAAGAAACTAGACTTTAAACAATTGAACCCTAACGTTCGCTTATGGTCACTCCTACGCTTAACGAATCACATAAGTCGTTCGAGTACCCTCGGCTCCACCATTTTTAATAAATTAACCATTAAGAATTTTAAGGTGATTCTTTCGCGAGCACTCTACCAACTGCCTAATACACTTTACATAATTGTTTCATACTCCAATTAGTCATTTAAGGGCCTTAACCAAGGTCTCAAAGTAAAGTGAGGGGTAAAGGTTCGTTCGTGAAACGCCGTTACTTAAAACGGTCGTTTCTCCTAAACCGTAAATCGGATCTAAGCGAACCACATATCAAAAAAAAGCTTACGACATGATCTACCTAAAAATGGCAAATTTAAAGATTGGTCAGTGAGTTATCTGGTCCGAGATTCATGCACAACAGTCTAAGGAAAACGGGCATTACGACGGCTATATTTACGAGTTTTCCAAGTTTCTCACTACACCAAAACCTCACCAAACAACCCATAATTATTAACACATCAAAACCTCAACTACATAATACTGTACCAGTCCTTATTCTCCAGATTCTTCATCTCACCCAACCACAATCAAGTTCTATTAACTATAACAAGATTCATTCACCAAATCACTCCAATTTCAAATCAAACTACTAATAATCAAAGATTATGCTTCTCATTTTGAAAACCAACCATCAAACTCACTAATAGTAAAAGTAAAGGCTATGGTTTGAAGTTTATACCTTCCTTGATAGTTGTTAATTTTCTAGGAAGCCTTAGAGAGCCTCCTACAAGCTTGATCTTTCCAAAGAAATCAAGAACACAAAGTTAGGCTTTGAAATTTCTAAAAGTACGATTGAAAGAACTGTAAAAATGAGGGTGTTACCATGCTTATTTGGACAATACTTGAGAACAAGAGTTGTAGGCCATCTCAATACCTTTCCAACGAGCTATAGAACACAACATTTGAGTGATTATTGAAGGAGATATGACAATTTCAAGTTTCTGGGTTTGTTTTGGCCGAGAGCTTCTCTTCATGGGAGCAAAGTCAAATTTTTAATTTTTGTGTTATGATATTTTGCTTGGTTGATTTCCTTTTTGGCTTGGCAAATTTTGATCTTTTACCATGGTAACTTTTGCATGGCCAAGAATCAACCAACAACACACTTCTTTTTGTCATGCTTATGTCACCATGCTTGTGTCACTTTTTTAACACATGTCCTTTCCTTGTGGTTTGATGATGTCACAATCCTTGGCTTCTTGTACAAGCTTGTCTCTTGGTCGCTTATTTGTTTTATGGTTCGCTTAACTTTCGTTCTCGTTCGTCATTTGAGGGATCAAATCTGGGATCTTATTACTTGGGTTCCCCTAAACCTTTCTCAATATTTTATATTCCTTTTATGATCCTCTCTTATAATCCTTGAATTTAAATCCTTTTAATCATGTTACCTTATACTCATTTCTTTCGGTATCTGGTGGATTTTCGGGTAAAATCAAAGTGTCCGGATTCGAATTCTAACGACCTTTACATACAATCATTTACTTTATGGAATACTAATACGATCTTAGAATTTCCATAAAAGTCCTCCTATATAGCGTGGTCTGATAATTTTCCTTAATCAACATCATCAGCAAAAGTTACTATTTATCCGTATTTCAAAAATTCCAAAAATTGGGGTTATTACATTCTCGGTACCTTTTGGATCCTTGATCTCTAACTCAAATTCCTGAAGTAAGAGCACCCAACGAATGAGTCTCGGCTTCGAATCCTTCTTGGAAACCAAATAGCGAATGGCCGTATGATCAGTGAATACTGTCACTTTTGTCCCAAGTAGATAAGATCGAAATTTCTCGAAACCAAAGACTATAGCCAAGAGCTCCTTCTCCGTAGTGGTGTAGTTCATTTGGGCCCCATTTAAGGTCTTACTAGCATAGTAGACCACATGAAAGAGATTATTCTTGCGCTGCCCAAGAACTGCACCTACCGCATAATCACTTGCATCACACATCATCTCAAAAGGCTCTGTCCAATCCAGTGCTGTAATAACTGGTGTAGTGATTAAACTCTTCTTGAGAGTCTCGAATGCCGTCAAACATTCATCATCAAATTTGAAAGGCACGTCTTTCTCAAGTAAGTTGCACAACGGCTTAGATATCTTCGAAAAGTCCTTGATGAACCGCCGATAAAAACCCGCATGACCCAAAAAACTACTGATTCCTTTCACAGAAATTGGTGGTGGAAGATTTTCAATGACTCCCACCTTGGCTTTATCCACCTCAAGACCCTTGCTAGTGACCTTATGCCCAAGAATAATGCCTTCACGCACCATAAAATGACATTTCTCCCAATTGAGCACCAAATTAGTTTCCACACACCTTTTGAGGACGGCACGAAGATTATTCAAACATTCATCATACGAATGTCCAAAGACGGAGAAGTTGTCCATGAACACCTCAACATTATTCCCAATCATGTCAGAGAATATAACCATCATACATCTCTGAAAAGTGGCCGGTGTGCCACATAACCCAAACGAAACTCTGCGAAAAGCAAACGTGCCAAATGGACAAGTGAAGGTAGTCTGTTCCTGATCCTCTGGTGCAATACAAATCTGATTATACCCTGAGTAGCCATCCAGAAGACAATAATACTCGTGACCAGCCAACCTGTCAAGCATCGGATCAATAAATGGAAGAGGGAAGTGATCCTTCCTCGTGGCTTTGTTCAACTTTCGGTAATCCATGCATACTCTCCATCCTGTAACTGTTCGAGTGGGGATGAGCTCATTCTTCTCATTTTCTACCACAGTGATACCTCCTTTCTTAGGCGCACATTGTACGGGGCTCACCCAGGAACTGTCAGAAATAGGATAAATGATGCCTGCATCCAGCCATTTCAGAATTTCTTTCTTCACCACCTCCTTCATGATAGGATTCAGTCTGCGCTGTTGCTCAACAGTTGGCTTACTATCCTCCTCTAGCAGAATCTTATGCATACAATATGAAGGGCTGATCCCTTTGATGTCTGCTATGGTCCATCCAATAGCTGATTTGAACTATCTCAAAATCCTTAAGAGCTTGTCTTCCTCACTACCTGAAAGGTCAGATGCAATAATAACAGGTAAAGTAGATGCATCACCTAAAAAAGCATACCTCAAGTGTTCAGGTAATGGCTTGAGCTCCAAGGTAGGTGCTTCCTCAATTGATGGTTTGAGCTTTCCTTCAGCATTCTTGAGGTCAGAAGTACCAAGAGATTCAAACGGCATGTCCAGCTTTCGCCTCCAGGGAGAAGCATTCAGATATTGTAATTGCTCGTTGCCATCTTCATCATCACTGTCAAAATTCCCCACTAAGGCTTTTTCTAATGCATCAGACATTAACATATGATCAAGTTCTGAAGTAATCGCAGAATCAATCACATCCACTTTTAAGCACTCCTCATCTTCTGTAGGGAATTTCATTGCTTTGAATACATTGAAGGTCACATCCTGATCCTGCACCCGCATAGTAAGTTCACCTTTCTGCACATCTATCAAGGTACGGCCAGTAGCCAAGAAAGGTCTTCCTAAGATTATGGAAAAGTGGTGGAGGATAGAGCTGTTTCTCCCCTGTATTACCCTCAGGCAGAGTGTGTTCAACAGTAGTCTTCCTTGGTTCCGCCGCTTTCTCCTTTTGCTTAGCTTCTTCATCTCTAACTTCAGCTTCTCCTTCTTTTGCCTTTTCAGCATCAGCAACTTTCCCAGACCTTAAGGTAATAGCCTTGACTTGCTCTTTAGCTTCCTTCCTGCCTGGCACTTCCGTGTCACTGGGAAGTGTTCCAGGTTGACGATTGAGCACTGCATTGGCTATTTGATCGATTTGATTTTCCAAGGTCTTGATAGAAACCGCCTGACTCTTGCACTACAGCTTAAGTTCCTCAAAATCAGCACTAGTGGGTGCAGTTGTACTTCCCTGTTGAGGATATGATTGCCTTTGAGCATACTGTTGTGGTTGCTGGAATCCAGGTGGATTGAACTATTTACTCACACCTTGCTGATATGGTGGCTGAATAGCATTCTGATTATTAGCCCAGCTGAAATTTGGATGATTTCTGTTGTTAGGATGATAAGTAGCTGGCATAGGCTGCTGTTGTCGCTGATAATTATTCACATACTGAACAGATTCGTTGACAAGAGAACACTGATCCGTAGCATGAGAACCTGCACAAAGCTCACAGACCATAGCTATTTGATTAACTCCATATGTAGCTAGAGAATCAACCTTCATAGACAGCGCTTGGAGCTGTGCTGCAATAGCAGTGGCTGCATCGACTTCCAGAATACCTGCTACCTTCCCAGGCATCATCCTCTGGGTTGGGTTTTGATGCTCATTTGCAGCCATAGTCTTGATAAGATTATAAGCCTCAGTATAGCTTTTGGCCCACAAGGCGCCTCCAGCTGCTGCATCGAGCATGGGCCGAGATTGGGCCCCCAAACCATTATAGAAACCAGTGATCACCATACAATCGGGCATTCCATGATGTGGACATTTTCTCAACATTTCCTTGTAGCGTTCCCAAGCTTCGCACATAGATTCTGTAGGTTGCTGCGCAAACTGAGTAAGAGCACTCCGCATAGCAGCAGTTTTTGCCATTGGATAAAACTTCACCAGAAACTTTTGCGCAAGATCTTGCCAAGTAGTGATGGACCCAGCTGGTTCAGAATGTAACCAGTCCTTAGCTTTATCCCTCAGTGAGAATGGGAAAAGCCTCAGCTTGATAGCCTCATCAGTCACGCCATTATACTTGAAAGTACTGCAGATCTCGATAAAATTCCTTATGTGCATATTGGGGTCTTCAGTCGCAGGACCTCCAAAAGAAACAGAATTCTACAGCATCTGAATAGTGCCCGGTTTGATTTCAAAGGTGTTAGCTTGAATAGCTGGATGAAGAATGCATGAATGAATGTCATCAATTTTATGCCGAGAAAAGTCCATAAGAGCTGGATCGGCCTGAACAATATGATCACCCATGATTACTGGTTCTTTCTGCTCACTTCCTGAATCCGAATTTTCAAAATCTATCTTCTCCGGAATATAAAGAACTTCGTATGTCTCCTCAGCTGTATTTAAAGTCCTCTTGCGAGTACGAGAACGAGTTTGCATAAACGCTCGCTAAAGTACCTGAAACACAACCAGAAACAATAAGTAACAAATACGTCTTAATCACTGAGTCCTAACGACCAATGATGGTAAGTACATAAACTAAACAAATACGCTGAGTCCCCGGCAGCGGCGCCAAAAACTTGTTAGGGCGGAAACACGCGCTAATAATACACGCAAGTATACGCTTTCACAAGTAATATAGAATACTTTCTAGTTCGTTCCCACAGAGACTCAAACTAATTATTGTTCAATTAAACTCACTCACCAATGTATGATTACTTCTCAATGTTAAGACACTAAAACTTAGAATTGTTGACTAAATTTTAACTACAATTAACTACTTAATTAACACTTCGAATTAACAATATTAAAACACTCATGAGATCACAACTTCATTACTACTTCCTTCAATAGTTATTGTTATTACCCTTAGCATGCAACAGTGATTATATTAATCGAATAACACGAAACTGATAAAAGCAAACTTTCATTGTACTAATACCATTCTACCAAACATCCACAATAAAGATAGAAGTTGAATAGGCATCAATTATGTTGAGTCCCTATATGTCTACAGAAATTGACAACATAATGATTTAAGCACAAGTTATTCCTTTTGATTACACAGGGCGAATAAAACGGTTAGAGTTGCCCACTAATCATGCACATCATACATGAACCTATGCTAGCATGGCAAGTTCTAAATCTCAAGATCCACCATCGCTTCACAAGAGATTAACACCCTATCTTATATGTTCGCGACGCACATAAGACGAATACGCACAACCAATACTAGATATCATACAATCATCATACACTAAGGTATTAAACAACTAACTAAAGAATTTCATAGTAAATCCGTTACGACCCCATGATCACGATTAGCCCATGATAGCACTTATCGTCATCATGGGTTCATATGAAAACATGATAAACAAACACAAGAGAATAATAACTAAACTAATTATATTTAACCAGAGTACGTCACAAGAGTAATTAGGTTCAAAGCAAAGAAAACTAGCATCCAACGTTATAACGAAATAAAGAATCACAAGAAAATATGCTTCCTCTTCGTTGCGGTGTGCTAAAACGGTCTTCTTCCTTAACTCCTTCTCTCCTTGCTTAATATCACGATCCAACCTCGTGAAAACATCTCTAAATCTACTTATATAATAGTCCCATAAAACTCAGATTACATAGAAGTTGGAAGCCAAACAGAAGTAGAAGTCTAAAACAAATTATTATTTTTCCCGACCCTGCGCGGCCGCTCAGCATAGCTGAGCGGGCATTCAACTTTCTGTGCGGCCGCTCAGCATAGCTAAGCGGGCGCTCAGGACCCTACTGGAAAATTCCTGAGTTTGCTCCGTTTCTTCGTTGTAATCTGCCCCTTTCTTTCCTCTCGCAAAGCTGAACATATGCCAAGGCTTATTCTTGATGATTACTCCTCCGAAATGCAACTAAAACCCTGAAATGCACAAACACTAGAAAAACGCATCAAATACACAAAATACTTGATTTCAAGACACCAATTTAAGCTATTTTAAGACGTTCTAAGTGGTATAAAATACCACTTATCATATACACAAACATATATATATATTAAATTATGTTTATTTTTATTTAGTTCCCATTTGCAAGTTTATTTTTATTCAGTAAACCTAGTTATAAGTTTTCATTAATCTATTAATGTAAATGCAAATTGGGGTTGGGTTCAGTTTTGTAAATTGCAAGTTCAGTTTTTATTATGTTAGTGATGTTAATGGTAGTGATCGAAATACAAGTTTTAATTTCTTGAGTTATGTAAATGCAAGTTTTTTGAGTTCAGTAACCTAATTGCAAGTCTCAGGTCAGTTCGATAATGTTTTAGCCTATTAGCCCTTTAAAATTCGAAGTAAAGAAGATTGATGAGACAATGCTAAAAACTTAAAAATAAAGTTTACATAACATAAAAATAATAACTGAGCTAAGTAGAGGAACCAAGATCGATTATGCTACCTGTTAGCACCGGTTTTTTGACATGTTCCTGATATATCAGGTACTTCAGATTATGTCCATCTGACGGACCAACATCATAATATTGTAACAAAAAAACTATTATTAATAAAGAAAATTTCACATTTCTAATAATTTAAAGTGCATTAGGAAATTGTTAGAAAGAAACATAAAGAACACTGAAGCACTCAGTAATATCTTGTAAATGATGACTGCAGTCTCCTTGATTTAACTTCTTCCAGCATCTTGACATGGAATTCCTTTTGAGTCGGTCATAACAGTATTGTCTGTCATAGTGCCATAGCGATCATCCAGTCTAGCTTCTGTTGTAGGATATTATTAGCTTTACTATCTTTAGATCTGTATGTATTATGTAAGTATATACATAGAGATTGTATTGTGCAAAATGAAAGTAGTTTTCATTACATTCCATCAGAGTATTTATACAAACTTTACCGCCTAAACACAACCAACAAGAGTACAGCTGGCACATGTAACATTACTAAGTCCATATACAACCAATCAAATGTTTATCTACTTGAGAAACTAGAGCATGATTCACAGATGCTTTATGATGAGCCTTTAGGTGTATAGTAGCTGCAACTACACTAGTAGTAGTAGTAGGCGTATTACTCCCCCATACACTGGAGAAACACAAGGATTATGTAAACCCATTTTAGAGCAGATAGACCAATGTGTAGCACCTCTCAATGCTTTAGTAAAAATATCAGCCAACTGATCTTTAGAAGAAATTCTTTGAGGACTGATGATGCCTGCTTGAACCTTCTCCCGGATGAAATGACAGTCCAATTCAATATGCTTGGTGCGAGCATGTTGAAATGGATTATTTGCTATCTCAACTGCAGCCTGATTATCACAATAAACAACAACTGCATTAGTAACAGGTACTTGCAGATCAACAAGTAAGTATTTAAGCCACATGATCTCAGTGGTGATAGATGCCAAAGCACGATATTCTGCCCCTTTTGTACTTTTAGAAGTAACAGACTGCTTCTTTGCTTGCCAGGATATTAACGAAGAACCCAATTTTAAATAGAAACATGTAACTGACCGACCTGTGATAGTACAACATCCCCAATCACTGTCACGGAAACCTTGCAAAACCAAATCAGACTGAACAGGAAAGAATAATCCTAACCCAACAGTACACTTCAAATAACGCAAAACACATAATAATGCAGCAAAATGTTTCTCTCGTGGAGCTTGCATAAATTGGCTAAGTAAATGCACACAAAAACTAATGTCAGGATGAGTAAAGGTTAAATATAGCAATTTTCCAACCAAACTTCGATAAAGGGAATGATTAAAGACTAAAGCTCCAGACTTAATATTGTCAAAAAGTATGATGTTCTGGTCTAAAGGAATAGAAAGGGGCTTAGCATCTAGAAGCTTTGTACTGGAGAGCATATCCAAGGTAAACTTCTGTTGACTTAAGACCAAACCCTCATCATTTCGAGAGATTTCTAAGCCAAGATAATACTTAGCTTGTCCCAGATCTTTAATGCTAAACTTCTCATGTAAAACAGCTTTGACCTGAACAATGAAATGACTGTGATTACCAGTTAAAAGAATGTCATCCACGTATACGACTACAATGGTAAAGAAAGATCCATGTTATTAAGTAAACATGGAATAGTCTGCAAGAGATCGTTTGAAACCAATAGTAAGAAGAAAATCAGACAGTTTTTTACTCCATTCTCTAGATGCCTACTATAAACCATATATTGATTTGATCAATCGACAAACCAAACCTTGAGCATGAGCATCAATTTAATAACCAAGAGGTATATCCATATAGACTTCCTCAAGCAAATCTCCATATAAAAAGGCATTATTAATATCGAGTTGATAGATGGGCCAATTCTTAGAAGCTGCAATTGCCATAACATATTTGACAGTGACACCCTTTATGACGCCCTCCAAACTCGGGTCAGAAGTTTGGGGTCCACAACACATTCACAATATATAAACCTGTACATAAAATATTAATTGCAATGACCCTGATTCACATAACCACGGATCGCAACAGGTTAAAGTATGAAAACAAGCCACAATCATAACCTTTATTACTGTTATTCCTAGTGGACTAACAATGAGATTTACAGAAGGGGGGTTGAATGTAAATCTCAAAACTTTTTCAAGTTTTGAGCAGTTTCAAAGGCTATGTGTTTAAGATAAATAAGTGTATGAATTGCTTTAAGCTAATACAGAAAGATATATATTCAAACACTAATGTAAAGAACACAACAGACCTTAAAAACTTTTCTGGTGGATTGTTGTTCCACCAGAGATGGTATTTCAGAAAATCTGTGATTCAAGAAGTTGATCACAGCTGCGTCCTAGTACAAACTAGATAATTTTTCTCTCAAGATTTTTCTAAACAGCTCTGGAAAAATTCTTATCTAATTACTAGCTGCTGCTTGGTTTATATATCACCAAGTTTACAAGTGAAGACAAAGATAAAAATACAATAATAAAATAAGTTCTCCACTTGTTTCTTCTCCATTTTACTCCAGTGCATTGTTGACTATTGCCTCTTTATACTAGAGTAGAACGGCTGCTTTTTCTGATGTTCCTGAAATAGGCTACCACATCTCAGTTGTCTCTGTCAACCCATGTGTCTCTGTTTGTAGGTACAACTACCACTTGTCAACTGCTATTTAACAAAACATCCGTTGAAGCCTTCATCCGTTGATGGCTTTATCCGTTGATGTGTTAGCAGTTGAAGCTCTATCCGTTGAAGGATATTATCCGTTGAAGCTTTAGAGACATCCGTTGAAGCTTTGTTTCTCATCCGTTGAAGGTCTTTAAGTTATCCGTTGACACCATTTCATTTGTACAAAATTACAAGGCATGAAATATTTACAATTGGCCTTCCTATCTGCATATCCTCTAGTAGTCAACATGACTTATAATTTCCCTCAACATTTAAGAATTATATCTCAAATTCAGAGACTGAAATGTGCTACAACACTAGACTTATTTCTAAGTAAAGCTACACCATCAACGGATAGCCAAAATGGTCTTATCCGTTGAGGCTACAAACACTAGATTTCTACTTAAGTGTTTTGTTAAACATATCATCAAACTAATGCACATATATTCCTAACAATCTCCCCCTATTTATGTCTATAAGAATTGTAGACATAAATTCAAGGTTAACTTGATGATAACAAAACACTTAACAAATATATGAACTGAAACTAAGTAGAAATTTAAAAGTGCTGCAAAAGTGTGTGTACTAGAAGGTAATTGAAGATTTACAGTATTTCCAAGGGTGCTCCTCTAGCCTGAGCAAATCATCTTTTTCTTCTTTGTTCCCTGGTTTTCTTTCCTAGCCCTTTGTCATTTTCCTCAATTTGGAGTTGGAGTTGTCTGAAGAATTCAGCTTCATCTTCATCACTGATATCCAACTTAGATTGCATTTCTTTGAGAGTTTCATTGCTGGCAATCTTGAGTTGGTCTTCAAGTCTGAAAAATCTTCTGACTCCTTTATCATCTCTGAATTCCATCAACCAATGAGGTGATTTGTGAATTGTAGTTCCCCTTTCTTGAATGAGTAAGGTTTTGGGCAAAGCATTGGGCTCCCTCCAAGTTTTCCTTATGTTGGCAATCTTGTTGAGAATTTCAGTCTTGGCAGTCCTGGTAAAGCCAGAATCCTTTTGTATGGCTGAAAAGACTCTGATCAAGGTAGAGTAGCCTTCATTCAGAATCCTGTAGAGAGGCCATGTTCTTTCCCCAGCTCCTTTGTATCTGAACACCAATCTCTCTGGTAGCTGTCTGTAGGCAGCTATTCCCCTTACATCCTCCAGCTCATCCAGATAGAGTTCAATGTCTGAAATTTCTTTTATGTCACAGATGTGAACATAATCATCTTTAGAAATGGGTGGCTTAGGGTTAGGTTTATGTTTTTGAGTGAATTTCTTAGAGTTTAGGGGAGGTGTAGATTTGGATTTTCTTTTCTGTTTCTTTGGTAGTGGAAGAGTGGTTAAAAAAGTAGGCAAATTGATGGTGTCCCAATCAATAGGTTCCTCTTTTGGGATGATTGGTTCACCATGGATGTTTATAGTGGGATCAGCAACAAAGGGTTCTGGTATGGAAGGTAGAGATTTAGTTTCTTCAGTGTTGTCTTCACTCCTTCTATGTGCCTTGGCCTTTCTTCTGTTTCCCTTCTGACATTCCTCTTTTTCCTCCATACTTTCACCAAATATACTCCCAAAAACCTCATCTAAGTTTGCAATCTTGTCTTCACCCCTGACTTCAATTCCTTTCTCATTTTCAACTAGACTTGACTTTAGCTTTTGTTCAAGCTTTGCTTGTGCTCTTTTGTCAGCCTTGAGTTTTTCAGCTTCTTTCTTTAACCTTTTGGTTTCTTCCCTCTTGGCTATTGAGAATTTGGGATGTCCTTGCATCACACATATGCTCTTTCCCTCTCTAAAGATAATAGCCATATTTCTCCTTACTGCCTCATCCATGGTCTCCTTGTGTTTTATGATGCTAGCACCCAAAACTTTGTCTTCATCAGGCTTTGGAAGAGGAAAGTCCACTTCTTTCATCTGAGCAAAGTCTAGAGGGTTCTTTGTGGAGTCCTTGCTGGATCTATGTTGGGCTTGAGAACCATAGGTTTTAGATTCTTGAAAGAAGTCTCTCCAACCTTATTTCTCCTTTCTGGCTTGTGCTCCATATTGATTGGTTCAACCTTTGTGCTATGTTTCACAGATATTGATTTATCTTGTGTAGAGCCAAACAACTGTTGCACCCTTTCATCAATTCTCCTCCTTTGCTCTTTCACTTGAATTTCAGCTGCTGCTAGCTGGATTAAATCAATTCCATCAGGCTTTCCTTTGATTTGAATGATTGGAGAAGTAGTGATGGCAGGAACTAGCACTTTAGATATTTGGATTTTTGTAGATGGCTCTCCTTCCCCTTCCCTTTTTCTCTCCCCCTTTTTGTTATCATCAAGGAGAGGGGTCAAGCCCTGTGCTTTTGCTAGCTGCATAAGTAGATTTGTTTGAGATTGTTGGTTGTGAAGAATGGTGGCCACAGAATCTTCAATAACTTGAACTCTGTCTTCCAATTTGGCCAGCCTCTTTTCAGTATGTGATTCCTTTTTCAATCTCAACAAAATGTCCTGCATTGTACCATAGGGCATGACTGAATCCAATTTTTCAGAATTGTAGGATTTCAAGTCAGCAATATCCTTTCTGAGTTCATCCACACTCAGATTCTGTCTTACTTGCTGCAACTTCATGAGATGCAGTGAGTCCAAGTGAGCTGTAAGGATAGCCTTTGAACCTGCATGAGAAGTTTTCTGAATGGCCTGTTGGATAGTACTGATTTGTTTGACTAAGGAGACATTGAATTGCCCTGTTGTAGACTCCTTTGTTAAGGCCCATTCAGGTAGATTTGGAATAGAACTAGGGCCTTCACCTCCCCCTAAGTTCATGCTTCCATCAGAAGAAACAAAGTCATCATCATCAGAATTTACTCCAAATTCTTCAGATGACTCACCAGCTTTTGAAGGCATCTTGTTAATAGCAGCTTTGTCCCTTTGAAGAGATGCTGTTGTATGAACTAGATGTAGTGTCTTTTCTGCCTCCATATTGCTCTGTGCAGCCAATAATTGATAGGCTGAAACAGGATGAGTAAAAGTGTCAGCATCCAAGGAAATGTTATCAATTACAGCTTTGTAATGTTGCTGAAATTGTTTTTCCTTTTCAGCATCATTCACAATCATTGACTCACTAGCAATGGCTGGATCCATCCTTATATCTGCTGTACCTGCCTTTCTCTCATTTTCTCTATATTCTTGCATCAGGGGCTCCCCCTGGCTCACACAACTCACTCCCTCACCTTCACCTACTAAGGTGGTACTCCTCTCACTTACTTTTGCCATGCTGGAAGAAATAGCATGCATATTTGAGCTCTCAATCTCTCCTTTTGCCTGGGAGCAACCCAGCATCTCACTCAAATTGTCACTCCCTTCCCTCAGTCCTAGAAGTGATTGTACAGTAATCAAGTCTTCTACACTTGGAATTGTTTCAGTTGTGTGTGTAGAGACTATCAACGGATGCGGAATAGCCGTTGAAGGTGAAACTGATGGTATCAACGGATAACTGCTGTTAAGCTTATCCGTTGAAGAACAACCACTTGTCAACGGATGAGTGATATCCGTTGAAGAAGGAAAAGAAGTAGAAATTGAAAGTGATATAACTGTTGAATCTGTGTAGATTGATATGAGTTTTGGTGACACAGATCCTTCAATTACATCTGAAAGAATTTGCGGGTGATCCAACAAATCATCTAAAAGATGATGATCACCTGTATTTGAGTGGGGCTCCTCCCTGAGTTGTAAAGAGGGAGAATCAGGAATTGATGGGAATAACATATCCACATCTAGAGATGGTGATGAAGTGTGTGGTGATTGATGTGTGTTAATTGTGAGAGAATGGGGCTGTGACTCCACATTTGTTGGAGCCACATCAAACTGAGTTTGAGAAGGCATAGATACAGATGGATGTATCTGTGCAGTGTGTGCACCCTGTGTAGAAGATTGGGTTCTGGCTCTCTTTCTTCTAATAAAGGCTTTTGTTGGTGAGTGTTTGGCTTTATTGTCCCTCCCTCGTTTGTTCTGTGTTCCTGGTTGGCTTTTGTTGTAGAAGCAATTACCTCACTTACCTGAGGTGCATTCATGATTGGTAAATATACCAATGGCACACTGCTGTTGAGATCCATTCTCAATAAATCTGCAAGAACTCTTTTCTCTTGTGCCCAGCACTTGAGTTTATTATTCTCATTGGTTATGACCAAACCTTCAGCAACATGGTTAGCCAATAACATAAAGAATCTAGCATAATATATGTTATTAGATCTATTAGCTTTGTTACCTAATCTAGTACCCAATTCTAGCATAACATAGTTGCTAAAATTAAAATACCTATCAGATACAAGCATATAGAGCATATTAACAAGAGATGAAGTTATGGCATCAAAATTGCTAATTTTCCCAGAGAAAACCTTGATAAAGGCATCCCCAAGAAAACTCCATTCTTTCCTAAGGCCTTTTCTTTTAATACTCCCTAAACTAGCAGAGTTAAGAGAATAACCTATGTAATCTAACATGCTGGATACATCATTATCAGTGTGTGGTGTCATGGCATTGTTCTCAGGTAATTTAAAATATGCTAGTAAATCATCACAGTTAACACAGTGATTTTTACCTTTGAGGGTGAAGGAGATAGTCATATCTATTGAGTTGAACTCCGCAGTTGTCCAAATCTCCTCAACTACTTCACAGTAAATCGTTGGGGCTTCCAGCATTGCATAGCTAAGTTTACAGTTTTTGATGAAGTCCATCATTTTGTGATAATCGGAGTGGGCTTCATTCTTTTCTACCAAAGCTATGAAATTATTCTTCTCATAGATGAATCCAGATTGAGACATAATCTTTACTACTGGTGCCATTGTTGTGAGTAGAAATTGCAGAGAATAACTTGAAGGTTTTGCAGAGAGAAAATGGTAAAAACTTTGAAATTTCAAGAAAGCGTAAAGTAAAAAAATGAAAAATCAGAAGGGATTATATACTTTCTCAAATTAAAAAGCATAAATAAAAGATTAAACAATAAATATATGTAAGTGAATTTCAGCCGTTTAAGAATAAACTGTAAGTATTCTAAAAACTACCTTTAAAACAAATACATAGAGCTGTATGTATGAGTATCAACGGTTAAGACAATAGAATCAACGGCTGTGAAACACCTGAATCGACTGATGTGATATTTCAACGGATAAAGTAAAATGTCATCCGTTGAAGAGCACTTCAGTTTTATCCGTTGACGGATAAAAAAAAATTCCAGAAATGTATATGTCTTTCAACGGATAATGAACATCCGTTGATAGAACAATTTTGACTTTCAACGGATAGGGAATATCGTTGATGGAATAATCTGTGTTAAAAATCAAATTTGTTCTAGCAGCTAATACATTTCAGGCTTCAATTCAAATTGCAATAAGGACATGAATTTTAAGAGTAATTAAGCATACCAAGCTCACTTACCAATCTTGTGAATGTTGATTCATCAAGTGGCTTGGTAAATATGTCTGCAATTTGTTGTTCACTTGGAACAAAATGAAGTTCCACTGTACCTTTCATCACATGTTCCCTAATGAAGTGGTACTTGATATCAATGTGCTTGGTTCTTGAGTGCTGCACTGGATTTTCAGTAATGGCAATGGCACTTCTGTTGTCACAAAATATTGGAATTTAGTCAACAGTCATACCATAGTCAAATAACTGGTTCCTCATCCATAGTATTTGTGCACAGCAACTACCAGCTGCAATGTACTCAGCTTCAGCTGTTGATGTGGAAACAAAATTCTGCTTCTTGCTGAACCATGATACAAGCTTGTTCCCTAGAAATTGACAGGTGCATGTTGTGTTTTTCCTGTCTATTTTGCAACCTACATAATCTGCATCAGAGTAGCCAATTAGATCAAAACCAGACTCTCTAGGGTACCAAATTCCTAGATTTGGAGTCCCCTTGAGATATCTGAAAATTCTTTTAATAGCCACTAAGTGAGATTCTTTAGGGTCAGCTTGAAATCTAGCACAGAGACATGTAGAAAACATTATATCAGGTCTACTAGCAGTTAAATATAAAAGTGAGCCAACCATGCCTCTATAACTTGTAATATCCACAGACTTTTCAGCCTTGTTTAATTCAAGCTTAGTGGCAGTGGCCATGGGAGTTTTTGCAGGTGAACAATCCATTAAGTCAAACTTCTTTAAAAGATCATAAATATATTTAATCTGACTAATGAAAATTCCACCACTAACTTGTTTATCTTGTAACCCAAGAAAGTAAGTTAGCTCTCCCATCATGCTCATTTCATATTTACTTTGCATTAATTTAGCAAACTTTTTACAAAGCTTATCATCTGTAGATCCAAATATAATATCATCTACATAAATTTGTACAAGTATCTTAGAGCCATTAACATTTCTAAAGAAGAGAGTTTTGTCAACAGTACCTCTTGTGAAATGATTATCTAGAAGGAACTTTGACAAAGTCTCATACCAGGCTCTAGGTGCTTGCTTTAGTCCATAGAGTGCTTTCAACAGATAATACACATGGTCTGGAAAATTTTGATCTTCAAAACCTGGAGGTTGGCTTACATAAACTTCTTCCTCCAATTCCCCATTTAGAAATGCACTCTTGACATCCATCTGATAGACTTTGAAATTGGCATTAGCTGCATAGGCTAGAAAGATTCTGATGGCTTCAAGTCTTGCAACTGGAGCAAATGTTTCATCAAAATCTATTCCCTCTTGTTGAGAATAGCCTTTAGCAACCAATCTGGCTTTATTCCTTATGACAATGCCATTTTCATCCATCTTGTTTCTGAATACCCATTTTGTGTCAATGGAACTCTTGTTCTTTGGCTTGGGTACCAGCTTCCAAACTTTGTTTCTCTCAAATTGGTTCAGCTCTTCCTGCATAGCTAATATCCAATCTGGATCCATTAAGGCTTCTTCCACTTTCTTAGGTTCCTCCTGAGATAGAAAACTACTATACAGACATTCATTTTGAGTAGCTCTTCTTGTTTGCACTTTAGATGATGCATCACCAATGATCAGTTCAAAGGGATGATTCTTGGTCCATTTCCTTTGAGGTGGAAGATGTGCTCTAGATGAGGTGGCCTCAGTATTGTCGTGATGTGAGACAGAGTGTTGATCAGTTGAAACTCCCCCTGAGTTGTTGGTCCTTTGCAGGGAACTTGGAGTTCTATCAACTGATGATGTAAATCGATTATCCATTGATGAACTATGATCAACGGATGCTTCATTCTGTACTTCAACGGATGATGCACTATGTCTTTCAACGGATACTGCATTGCCTCTTTCAACGGATGCAGAATTTTGTGCATTATCCAAGGGCATATCTTGAATCCCTTTTAAAGTGTCATTTCCATCAATCTCCTCTTCACTATCATCACAATATATCTCAATGTTGTCAAATTTGAGTCTTTCATGGTGTCCCTCATCTGTTAGTCCATCAATCTTTTTATCATCAAACACAACATGCACAGATTCCATAACAATGTTGGTTCTTAGATTGTAGACCCTATAAGATTTTCCAGCTGAGTAACCAACAAATATCCCTTCATCAGCCTTTGCATCAAACTTCCCTTTATGGTCAGATTGATTTCTCAGTATAAAGCATTTACATCCAAAGACATGAAGAAAGTTTAGAGTTGGTTTTCTTCTCTTGAACAACTGATAAGGAGTCATGCCTTTAGCTTGATTGATCAAAGAAATATTCTGAGTGTAGCAGGCACAATTAACAGCTTCAGCCCAGAAATATGTTGGTAACTTTGATTCTTCAAGCATTGTTCTGGCAGCCTCAATTAAAGATTTGTTCTTTCTTTTAACTACCCCATTTTGCTGAGGTGTTCTTGGAGCTGAGAACTCATGCATGATTCCATTTTCTTCACAGAACAGCCTCATTATCAAATTCTTGAACTCAGTTCCATTGTCACTCCTGATATTACTAACCTTCAAGTCAGGATGATTATTGACTTGCCTGATGTGATTGATAATGATTTCACTTGCTTCATCCTTTGATCCAAGAAAATAGACCCATGAAAACTTTGAGAAATCATCTACAATCACCAAGCAATATCTTTTTCTTGCAATTGACAATACATTGACTGGTCCAAACAAATCCATATGTAGCAGCTGTAATGGTTCATCAATTGTTGTTTCAAGCTTCTTTTTGAATGATGCTTTCCTTTGTTTGCCTTTCTGACAAGCATCACACAAACCATCCCTTGAGAATTCAACAAGAGGAATTCCTCTAACTAAGTCCTTTTTGACTAGATCATTCATTGTCTTGAAATTCAAATGGGATAGCTTCTTGTGCCATAGCCAACTTTCAGCTGAACTTGCTTTGCTGAAGAGACAAGTAATAGATTCTGCATCTGTAGAGTTGAAGTCAGCTAAGTACACATTTCCTTTTCTAACTCCAGTTAGAACCACTTTGTTGTCTTTCTTACTGGTGACAACACAGGCTTCTGAATTGAAGGAAATTGTATTCCCTCTATCACATAGTTGACTGATGCTCAGTAAGTTGTGCTTGAGACCATCAACTAATGCAACTTCATCAATTATGTCATTCCTTGTTGAAATCAAGCCATATCCCATAGTGAACCCTTTGCTGTCATCTCCAAAGGTTATGCTAGGGCCAACTCTCTCCTTAAACTCTGTGAGCAGGGAGAAATCTCCTGTCATGTGTCTTGAACAGCCACTGTCCAAGTACCATAGATTTCTTCTTTTTCCCTGCACACCATAAAATCAATCAAGTTGATTTTGGTACCCAAGTTTCCTTGGGTCCATTCTTGTTAGCCTTTCTCCTAGACTTCATTCCTCCTGCATCTTTAGACTTAGGTAACTTTGAGTCAACCTTGATCTTAGATGTAGTTGGTTGAGGTGTAGGGTTAGTCACAGAATCATTTAGCACATTTGGAATTTGATAAGGCATGGATTGTGCAAACATGTTATTCCACATAGACATATTGTATGGCATTTGAGGCATACCAAATGCAGCAAGATAAGGATTGTTAAAATATGGCATGTTTGCAAAATGTGCATAAGGATTCTGTTGAGACATAACAGGCATAACATGCAGAGGTGATGCAGACATATTAGGCATGGAAGAGGGTACATGAATGGGAGTTTTCTTAATAGATTTGCAATTAGCAGATAGATGATTAACACTACTACAATGCACACAGCTTTTTCTAGGAGCATACTTATCAGGTGTGTAATTGTTATGTTTGTTAACCCCTACCTTCCCATTTCTATTAGATTTCCTTTTAGTTTCCTTTTTATCCTCAACCACTTTGAGCCTATTCTTTAACTGTTCTAAGGTCATGTGCCCTATATTCACCTTACTGACATCTTTGGATGTGCTTACTTCTCCTTTGACAAAGTTTTGGAAGTTGAACCAAACTTTTTGTTGAGTTTCTTTAGATTTTCACTTTTAGAAACATCTGCCTGTTTTAATTGAGGAACCTTCAACGGATGCTCCTTTTCTTCCTTCAATGGATAATTTTCATCATCCGTTGATTCCACATCCGTTGACAACCCATCAATTAATTCCAGTTTCTTTTTGTTTTTATCCCAGGCAGTCTCACAGAATGATTCAATTCCTTGGACCTTGGCAATTTGAGCACTAACATCCCTAGATGTCTTCCAGGCTTTAATCACCTCTTGCTCTCTCTCTAATTGATTAGAAAGTATTTCTACTTTCTTAACAGATTCAGCTAGTTCATTTTCAACAGATATACAATGTAGCTTAGTTTTCTCTAGGTCAATCAACTTATCTTCTAACACAACATTTCTATCACTTAAAAACAAATTGTTCTCTTTAATCCTACTATTTTCTTTAGCAAGAGATTTAAGAGACACACGCAAATGATACAGTTCAGTAGACATGTCATTAAAAGCATCATTGCACTCTTCTTTAGTAAGCTGTGTTAAATCAGTAGTGATTACCTGGTTGCTTGATGAACTAACTTCATTTTCCTCAGAATCAGCCATGAGAGCCAAGTTGACATATTCCACATCTTCATCCTCTTCTTCTCCATCAGCTGCCCAGTCTTTTTCTTGAGTAATGAAAGCCCTCTCCTTTTGCTTGAGCAGATCAAAATATTTCTTTTTATAATCTACTTGGTCAAATTTCTTCTTTTCAGAAGTTGGCTTTCTGCACTCACTTGCAAAGTGTCCACTTGTACCACAATTGTAACACTTGAACTTGGATTTGTCCACCATGTTCTTATGAGGTTTAGTGGCTCTAGTGTTTTTCCTAAATTTCATCTTTGCAAATCTCCTGGACAGAAATACAAGATGCTCATCAATACCATCAGAGTCATCTTGGCTGGAGTTGTCTTCATTCTCAGCAACTTGCTCTTTACCCTTGCTTGATTCTGATTTGCTTGTGCCAATTTTGAGACTTGGCATTGTCTTCTCCTCATTCCTGGTTTCCATCTTCTCACTATCAGCTACAAGAGCAACTGTTCCTCCTTTTCTCTTTCCCTTTTCCAACAGCTCATCCTGCTCCATTTCAAGTTCATAAGTCTTCAAAATTCCATATAATCTTTCAAGAGTGAAGTTCTTATAATCTTGAGAATTTCTCAAAGAAACAGTCATGGGCTTCCATTCCTTTGGCAGAGACCTAAGAAATTTTAAGTTGGAATCCTTGACTTGGTATACTCTACCATACAGCTTCAGTCCATTCAACAGCTTTTGGAATCTATTGAATGTGTCATTTAAAGATTCATTTTCTTCAAAATGAAAATACTCATACTGTTGAATGAGAAGCTGCATTTTGTTCTCTCTGACCTGCTCAGTTCCTTCACAGATAATTTGTACAGTATCCCAAACTTCCTTTGCAGTTTGGCAATTGATGACATTGTCAAACATATCTTGATCTAATCCATTAAACAAAATGTTCATGGCTCTCTTGTCCTTGCGGATTTCTTCCATGTCTTCAATAGTCCATTCTGCTTTTGGCTTGGGAATGGACTGTCCAACAGCAACTGTTGCAGTAGCAGCTGTGGCTACTTTGTGAGGGATGTGAGGACCATTTTCAATACAGTTGATGTAGCTTTCATCTTGAGAAAGAAGATGTAAATGCATCTTCACTTTCCAGTGATGATAGTTATCCTTTTCCAGGACTGGGATCTTTACACCAATATCCTTCATATTCATAATGGTAACAGGAGGATTCTTCTGTGCACTCATTTTTGTTAGTTTCCAAGATCTTTAAACTCTTTGTGTGTCAAGAGCTTGCTCTGATACCAATTGTTATTCCTAGTGGACTAACAATGAGATTTACAGAAGGGGGGTTGAATGTAAATCTCAAAACTTTTTTAAGTTTTGAGCAGTTTCAAAGGCTATGTGTTTAAGATAAACAAGTGTATGAATTGCTTTAAGCTAATACAGACATATATATATTCAAACACTAATGTAAAGAACACAACAGACCTTAAAAACTTTTCTGGTGGATTGTTGTTCCACCAGAGATGGTATTTCAGAAAATCTGTGATTCAAGAAGTTGATCACAGCTGCGTCCTAGTACAAACTAGATAATTTTTCTCTCAAGATTTTTCTAAACAGCTCTGGAAAAATTCTTATCTAATTACTAGCTGCTGCTTGGTTTATATATCACCAAGTTTACAAGTGAAGACAAAGATAAAAATATAATAATAAAATAAGTTCTCCACTTGTTTCTTCTCTATTTTACTCCAGTGCATTGTTGACTATTGCCTCTTTATACTAGAGTAGAACGGCTGCTTTTTCTGATGTTCCTGAAATAGGCTACCACATCTCAGTTGTCTCTGTCAACCCATTTGCCTCTGTTTGTAGGTACAACTACCACTTGTCAACTGCTATTTAACAGAACATCCGTTGAAGCCTTCATCCGTTGATGGCTTTATCCGTTGATGTGTTAGCAGTTGAAGCTCTATCCGTTGAAGGATGTTATCCGTTGAAGCTTTAGAGACATCCGTTGAAGCTTTGTTTCTCATCCGTTGAAGGTCTTTAAGTTATCCGTTGACACCATTTCATTTGTACAAAAGTACAAGGCATGAAATATTTACAATTGGCCTTCCTATCTGCATATCCTCTAGTAGTTAACCTGACTTATAATTTCCCTCAACATTTAAGAATTATATCTCAAATTCAGAGACTGAAATGTGCTACAACACTAGACTTATTTCTAAGTAAAGTTACACCATCAACGGATAGCCAAAATGGTCTTATCCGTTGAGGCTACAAACACTAGATTTCTACTTAAGTGTTTTGTTAAACATATCATCAAACTAATGCACATATATTCCTAACAATTACAACGTACCAAATCCCAACTAATTTAACTTACAATTGATAATAAAATCATTCTTACAATCTGACTATCTTTCTACCGCATGAAGCTTCTGCTAGCTCGATTCAACTCAACTGGAACCTTAGCCCGCACTTTGGACTGAGGAACTTCACTATCGTCCATATTCTTTTCAACTGTAAATATATAAAAGAATTGCAGGGGTGAGCTAACTAGCTCAGCAAGTCATAATAGTGATAACTGAGGTTAAACAATGATCAAATGAGATGATTCAAAGGAATCAAGTTTCTTTTTAACTCATCATTAGAATTGGATATTCATTTTAAGTTTAAAAAAAAAAATCAAGGTTAGGCTGCTGATCAGTCATGCACTAACCCCGAGCAAGCACACAGCACTGCTCTGATTACTGGATCCAAGGCACACATTGGCCTAACTTGACCATTGGTATGGTCTGACCACGAATCTGGTCTACATATATAAAAACTATTCAATCCTAAAGCAGTTCAATATGATAACAATATGATTCAATAACACAAGATCATAATCGATGATGTTAAACATTTGCATAAAAATGTAAGAAAACTCATGGATATCTCAAGGGTATATCAGGGTATGTATAAGAAACGGTTTTCAGTTTGCACAAGGGTCAGGTATCAAACCAGTAATGATTTTTCAGGATATGGTTCTTTGATGTTACTAAGAATGATTGGAGTATAAAAGTTTCTGTGTTTTCAAACCATTTTCTTCTGGTGTTTGGTGTTTGGTAGTTAAACATTTGGGAAATAGTATCATATTATTGTGGTTTAGTGTTTGAGGATCAACAAAGGATGGTTTATAAAGAACAAGGCTTACGGCTCAAGATCAAGAAAAACAAATCAAGGATTCAAGGGTAAATAGTTTAATGCACTTGCAATGTAAACAAGAGTTATTTTGGATAAGAGCGACATTTTATGAAACAGTTCGAAAATAATTGCGATATATCTTGAGGAAAAGTTTGGAAGTACTTGCCTTACAAGGCTTTACAACTACTACTGATCAATTCTGGGCCAACTCTGCCGCTTAGGCTTTTACGTCCAACCACTAGATCCCATTGGATTCGACTTCAACACTCAGGTCTTTCTGTTGAAACTCTACTGAGCTCGTCGACTGACCACTATGTTAACTTTAGTCCATCTTCCAGTTTCAGGTTCCCGACTATAACCTACAGGGTCGAAATACCCTATGTTAGACGTCTAGGTATGCTTGACATATCCTCGATACTAATTCTTACCCAACGATATTCAAATCCGACTCATAATTATGAATATTGTAATAAAATACGCAACAAATAGGGTTCACATCTTAAAGATTGGTTTGGTGTTTGTTTTTCGGAAAATACATATACTCTTTATTTTATGAAATCGGGGTTATCGATTAGGCAAAATATTTCATCACATCATGTAACAAAATTCGTATAAACACATACACATATATATATATATAGTCACTCGACGTCCTGATAATCATCAGATACGTTCCCTTATTTACGTAATTTAGTTTCCCGGAAATCGGGCAACGCCTCCTTTGTTTATTGGGCTACCCGTCGAACACAATATCGACGCCAAATCAATTCACAACAACTATAATGACAATCCAAATCATAATCCAATTGCACGAATCCCAATCACCGATATTATTTAACTATTACTCTTATTCGCATTTTATATTTTTATTCGTATTAGGACCCAGAATAAATTCATCACCGTCCACCGTCGGCTCGCCGAGGCTCATCGCCGACGGCGGTAAAATTTACGGGTACCCGATTAATTCCGGGTTTCCAACGTAGATTCTACCGATTAAATTAATAATAATTCCCATATGATCTTATTATTTATTTCACAAAGGCCGTCAAAATTTGATCCTGTAAAACATAAGAATTCAACTTAACATAATAACGAACCGAGAACCCAACACGTTCCTTTCAACAACAAGATTACAGAGACAATACAGCAGCCGGATACACACCCACATCAACGCGCGGCACAAGCAGATGCTTGCACACACACACACACACACAGTCACGCTTGCACATATATACACACACAAAACACACACTTAAGCACATATAGATACACAGGATATACATACATATAAAACGGAAATGGTTGGAACAGCAATAACCGGAAAAGCGGCGATGTCAGCCGGGAAACAAGAGTCTGGCGACGGAAATCACCACGAACAGGAAAGGGAAAAGGGGAAAGATGATTGAAAGAAAGAAAATAGAGGATGGCATGAAGATTTCGAATAACCGAGAGGGAGAGATCGAAGGAGATTGAGAGAGTCGAGAGATGTAGAAAGATTATGTTGAATAAACAGGGGTGGGTTAATTGATTGTTATTTCATTTTCCTTTTAACTATCACGTGTAACAACCAAAAATGCAGCCAACTCCTAGACTGTCACGTGTTTAAACAGATAAATATGAATTTTGAGGCCCGGTTTATCCACGAATCCAGTAATTAACGAACCGGGTCGAACTTTAAACAAATTCAGAAAATTACAAAAATAGTCTTAAAATGTTACAAATATCCCGAAGTTTATAAAAACATTATTTTCGTAATTTTAAAATAAATTTTGAAACATAATTTATACCCGCTTTTATCAATTAAACGAATCAACGTGCAGGTGAATTTAATCCCAAAAATTCCCAAAATAATTTTAAAATTCTCGAAATATTCCCAACTTAAATAAATATGAGTTTCATAATTTTTGAGGAATTCTGGAATTAAATACAGATTTTACAAGTAAATATAATCATAAAATCACACAGGGTTAAATAATTAATAAAATATTGATTTCTAAATTTTATAAAATCCCAAAAATAAATATTATAATTGTAAAATTACAAAAACAATTTTAGAGACATTCCAAATATTTATGCAAATAAATTTGCACTAAATTCACTTTTAAAAGTGCAAATAATTCAATATACTCAATAATTAACTACACGAACCACCTTGTACACCATAAATCACACATAAATAATAATAAAACAACATCGAGCTGACAAAACTATACACATACTTTATTTATTTAACACTTCCAAAATTACATATTTAAATAATTTTAAAAAAAATACACGGATCGTTATACCCTTGGCAACAGGGGCAAACGTTTCATGAAAATCAACACTAGGCTGCTGAGTATACCCTTTAGCAACAACATGAACCTTGTACCTATCTATCTCACCATTAACAAGATACTTGATCTTAAAGACCCACTTACACCCTATGATCTGTTTGCCTAGAGGTAGTGTGACCAACTCCCATGTATTATTAGATTCTAAGGCATCCAACTCTTTATTCATGGCAAGAATCCATTATGGGTCAAGAACTGCCTGAGCAAAAGTTCTAGATTCCTTATGTTGAGCAATTTATGCTAAGAAAACACCGTGTTCAGGAGAAAAAGAAGTAGTAGAAACAAAATTGGCCATTGGATACTTGGCAGAAGCAGTACCAAGATTATGAGAAAATTGATAATCTTTCCACCACTGTGGTCGTTGCCTGTCTCTATTAAACCTTCTGATAAAGGGCTCAGAATTAAATGAGGAAACGTTTGCCTGCATATTGACTAAAGTGTCAACATCAGGAGGTAACCCCTCATCAACAAAATAATCAGATGAAATAAGCTCAGATTGTAAAATGTCAGAAGAATCATTAGCAATCTGTGAAGATGATGCTAAATTAGAATGCTCAGATTGAGAAGAACAATCTTTAGCTAGAAGAAATTAAAGGAGCCAAGGTGAAAGGGCTAACATCAGGAGAATTACACCAATGCTGGATGAAATGTGGATCAGAAGGAGTAAGTGTGTGTTTGATTAAGAAAAAGAAACACCAATTCATGGAAAACAACATGATGAGAAACAAAGATATGCTTAGTATCCAAATTGAGCAATTTAAAACCTTTGTGATCAAGAGGATATCCAAAAAAACACACCTAATTGCTCTTGGATGAAACTTATCACTTTCATGAATAGAAGCAAAACAAAGACATCCAAAAACCTTGAATAAGCTGTAATCAGGAACTGAACCATACAGACATTCAAAAGGTGTTTTATGCTGCAAAATAGGTGTGGAAGCCTGTTGATGATATAGGTTGGGGCTAAAATACACTCTCCCCAATATCGAATAGGCAATCCTGACTGAAAACATAAAGATCTAGCAATAGATAATAGTTGATGATGTTTATGTTCAACTCTGCCGTTTTGGGCAGGTGTAGCAACACAAGAAGATTGATGGACTATTCCTTTGTCAAGCATCAAAGTTAATAGAGAGTTGTTGAAAAATTCAGTCCCATGATCACTACGAAGGTGTTTAACAGATGTATGGAATTGATTTTCGACATAAACAAAGAAATGCTTGAGTTGAACAAACACATGTTGTTTAGAAGGAAGAAGAAAAGTCCATACATTTCTTGAATGATCATCAACTATAGTCAGAAAAAATCTACAACCTTGAGTTGTTTCATGACTATAAGGTCCCCATAGATCCACGTGAATCAATTCAAAAATGTGAGATGCATGACTTGCACTCAAAGGAAAAGATAAGTTTATCTATTTAGACAAGGGACAAACAAGGCATTGCTGATTGCTATAATCTAAAATGTCTGAACCAACCATTGGAATTTTATGCAAAACTTGATTAGAGACATGTCCAAACGCATATGCCAAATGGCACTGAGTTTATGTTTGGAAACAATTGAGTTCATAACAAGGGACAGTATAGAAGCATCGTCTCTAGAAAACTCTAAATGGTATAAACCAGAAATTAATCTCCCATGAGCTATAACATTTGGAGAAGATGACAAATGGAATTCACAATGGTCATGATGAAAAGAAATAGTACCTCTAGTAGCAGAAATCCATTTGGAAACAGAGAGTAAATTGTAATGGAAAGAAGGGACGAAGAAGACAATGTCTAGGTGTAATTGTGGGTGAATTTGAAAAGAACCGATAGTATCAACCATAAGCACAGAACCATTTGGTAAAGCAAGACTAACAAGTTTGCTCAGCTTAGTAACATTGCTAAATAAAGAAATAAAAAACACATGTGGTCCGTAGCACCCGAATCAATCAACCATGTATAACTAGAATTAATAGATGTAACAAGATTGGCTCCAGAAATTACCATACCTGCAAGATGATCTTCTGGACTGTTTGTGGATTTCCTGTAACACACCCAAATCCGGGGTCTGGGATCTGGGTTGTCACGAGTTCCATTTCCCTTAACAACACTTAATCTAAATAAACAACCAATTACTGCGTACTGTGACCCTATAATATACACACACACACCATAAGTTATAGTCTCAGAGATGAATACCAAAATAACACAAGTCATTTTATTCCACAATTATAAGTCGTTACACCTCAAAAGGGTTTCTGAATAAATTTACATATTCTTTGCCATTATTAAAATTCATAAATATACATAAGTTTGGTACATCAAAAGTTGAAATCCTAGCCTATTGGTAGTTCCTACCTCAGCTACAGCGGCATCAACGCCTACCGAAAACTGCGGAACGTTTCCTATCCGCTCGTGAATTGGGAGCTTGGTCATGTTCATCTTGTCTAGCTATTGTTGTGTGATGAAAGAATAAAGCAAGGGTGAGAAACAAGTCCACCAAAATAACATGTATAATAATTAACAATATATGAGCATTCTCATAGTACTCATGAAAGTCTTGGTCAACCAGAATTGAACGCGGTTTGATATCTTAACGCGACCAAGTCGTAAAATAATCAGTATATATGTATATATAAACTTTTCATAATCTTTGAAATCCTCTGACATGTATAATATACAAAGAGTTCCAGTTTATAACTGTAAAAAAAATATCGTTGCAAGGTAATCTCATATATCAAACCTTGTCTCAACATTTTTCTGAAAATCTTTGCCATGCATAAGATAATCCTTTACTAGATATAACTTGAAAAGATGAAGTCACAAGATATTGTAATATACTTATATCTTTTCTGAATACTACTTGAACTACCACCGTTCAAGGTATAATAAGTGTCAAAAGTTCATCACATAGATGAGACTACAAGATAAAACTTGAATATAATCAATCTTTGAAATATCATTTAAAAGAAATGAAGTTACGAGATACTTCATTAATTCCCGATATATATATATATATACCTATATATATCTCATACACTCCTTGAAAATCTCTGTTATGAAAAGTATAAACAGAGTTGTAATACCCAATGAATTTAGAAAGAAGAAAACTTGGCATAAACCCGATCAGGCAAAGATACCAATTAAGTAACCTTTTCTACTAGTAGATGGATGAATCCCTCACCGGTCATCACCCTGGCCGTATTAGGACCTTGTGCTAGACCACCACCCGGCCTCTTACGCGTTGATGGACTGCCGCCCAGCCACTTACACTTTGATAGACCGTACCCCGACCTGTCGTTTATGTCGACTCATTTAGATGGACTTACTTCCCGAACGTTGGGCAAGTAATCAAATTCTTTTATCAAATTAGCAACTTCGTTGTGCAGAAAATACACCACGGAGCCGGATCCCTTAGGATTTGAGCGAGTATTTAAATCCCCTTCGAAAGGAAGATCTTAAATTTGAAAATAATTTTGGGATCCGCTCTAACTTTTAAAATCATTTTGAAGACTCGAAAACATTTTTAAGAATGTTTGGAGTAACGATGATTTAATAAAATAAATCAGTCCCGATATGTTGAAAAATATCTGAATATTATTATTTAAATAATATTCCCATAAAGGAAAAAATTTATAAAAATAAATGAAGTAGAAGTTTTAAAACTCATACTTGAAACAAATAATAAATAACAAAAGGTGTACTTATACGGAAGTAAGATCTTTATTTGAATAATCGAAAATAAGTTTGATTATTATTCAAAACTATCAGATATACCTTATTCAATTAATAGTTATAGAAAACTATATAATATATACTCAGGAACATCGCCTCCCGGTTTTAGAAAAAATGTTAACATTTGGTTCCCCTATACTAAGGGTATACGCAAATAATGTCTATCTCTAGCATAGGTATTATGCAGTTTATAAACAATTGAATCGATAACAAGATATCAAGATTACGAAACAGACATGCATATATATATATATATCATATCAACATGCTCCAATATATCGTAAGGTTTTCTAATAACAATCATGCACTTATCACAAGATAATGCATATACATATATACATCACAACAACAACTATACGGGTAGAAAACTTGCCTGAGTGTTCCGGGATAGACTTAAGCTTAGAGTGGGTCCGATAACCTATGAACAACATCATAAGCCGGAATCAGACCACAGTCGCTTAAGAAACTAGTCAAAATTCACTCATACCCTAACGGTCGCTTATACGCTTAATGATTTACGTTAATCGCTCGCGTACCCTCGGCTCCACTAATTTTAATAAATTAACCGTTTTGAATTTTTAGGCGACTCTTTCATGAGAAATTTAATAACTCCCATATTCAATTGATATAATTATCTCTTGTTTCAATTAATCATTTAAGGGTCTCAATTATGGTCTCAAAGTTACTCGAGGTTTCGGGGTTCGCTCACGAAACGCCGTTACTTAAAATGGTCATTTCTCATCGCTCATAACTCGAATTCAGGAAAACGACATATCAAAAAGAAGCTTGTAACATGAACTATCTAAATACGGAAAAGGTCAGAATCTTACAGTGAGTTCACGGGTCCTAAAGTTAAGCACAAAAACAGTTAAGGAAAATCAGGCATTATGACGGCTAGAACTTAGCGATTTCCAATATTTTTACCACTCCAAATCAATCCCTTCCAACTACAATCCATCCACAATTTTAAGATTCAAACCTAGACTACTGATCTTAGCCAAAACAAGCTCAAGAATATAAATCCAATTCAATATTATACCATCTCCATAATCAACTAATCTACTTAACAATCAAAGTTCAATTCAAGCTTAATCATTCAGACAACTACTCATCAATCCAAACCATCCCAAAATTCAGGAAAAAAAACTTAGTACTTAAAGTTCCAGAAGTTTTATACCTTTATTTGTGAGGGGAAAGTTTCTAGGAATCCTTAAAACCTTGATTAATCCTTATACAAGCTTGGATTTCACAAACAATCAAGAAAACACAAAGTTAGATTTTGAAGTTTCTAAAAGTCCAATTGAAAGAACTGTAAAAATGAGGGACTTACCATGCTTATTTGGACGAGACTTATGAACAAGAGTTGTAGGACATCTCAATACCCTTTCCAAAGAGCTAGAGAACATACTATTTGAGTGAGTACTGAAGGAGATATGGCAGTTTGGAGTTGCTGCTCTGGTTTTGGCCGAGAGCAAGCTTTGAAAAATGGGGTGATGAAATGCTTCTTTGATTTGCCTTGGTTAATTGGTGTGATGTTTTGTTTGTTTAGTTAATCTAACCTTGATTTGATTAACCAAGGTCATAATACATGGCCATAAATCATCCTTTGTTAAATATCTTTTATACCATGCTTATATCATCAAGCACATATCATCTTGCATCCACTTATCCACACCTTGTGGTTTGATGATGTCATAATCCTTGGCTTCTTGTACAATCTTGTCTCGTGGTCGCTTATTTATTTTACGGTTCATTTAACTCTCGTTCTCGTTAATAGTTTGAGGGATCGTATCTGGGATCTTATTACTTGGGTTTTCCTGAACCTTTATTAATATCTTATATTCCTTTAATGATCCTCTGCTTTAATCCTTAAATAAAAATCCTTTTAATTATGTTACCTTATACTTAATCTTTTCGGTATCTGGTGGATTTTCGGGACAAACCAAAGCGTTCGAATCCGAATTCTGACGACCTTTACATACACTCATTTACTTTATGGTATACTAATACGATCTCAGAATTTCCATAACAGTATTCCTACGTAGCGTGGTATGATAATTTTCCTTAATCAACACAATCAGCAAAAAGTTGCTATTCATCAGAGTTTCAAAAAATTTTAAAAATTGGGGTTATTACATTTCCCATTGCCAACAAGCAAATTCGTTAGCTGATCAATCTGATTCTGCATATGATTAAGTTGTTCATTGCCTTGAGCCACAGAAGAAGTCATAGTAAGAGCTGCATTGGCTTGATTGGATCGCATTATAAGTCTAAACTGAGAAATTGTAGCCAAAGTAGATGCCCCAGAACCAACAATATCCTTTTTCTTCTTCCAATTTGGAGGATACCCAATCAATTTATAGCAATGCTCTTTGGTGTGTCCATTAAAATTGCAAAATGTACACTTTAAAGGTGTTTTCAAAACACCACCACCATTAGACCTTTTATATCCAGCATTAACAACTGCAGAAGTGGCATGTCAAGATGCTGAAACCAAAGCATTAACAAGAGAACTTGTTTTAGTCAAACTTCCAGTAAAACCATGCCTTGCTTTTTCATCTTGTTTGACAAAAGCAAAGGCCTGAGATATAGTAGGAAGAGGACTCATTAGAAGTATCTTCCCTCTAAGAGTAGAAATACTATCATGTAGTCCCATAAGCAATTGCAAAAGTTTACGTTTCTGATCTCTTTCAATCTGAAGTTTATGTGCTCCATAAACACAATTAACACACGGCTCAAGCATAGAATATTCATCCCAAAGGCCTTTTAATTTATGAAAATAAACTTCCACTGATTTGTTACCTTATTCAAGAGAATGAAAATCTTTTAGAACTTGATAAATTCTGGGTCCATTGATTCCAGGAAAATGCTCATGTAACTCTGTCCAAACTTTATTAGCAGTAGTTATGTAGTTTAATCCATCACTAATCTCTTCTGCAACTAAATTCAATATCCAAATAATCACCAAGTCATTGACTCGTTCCCATTGAGCATAGAGTGTTGATCTTTCATCAGGCTTTGCATAATTGCCATTCACAATAACGAACCTGTTTCTAGCATTCAAAGCAATCTGCATAGACCTACTCCATGGTGTATAGTTATCAGGACCTATTAGTTTCTTAGCAATCAATATCAGGCCTGGATGACCGTTGTTATGAATGAACAATGGATGAGAATTATTATCAACAACTTCAGGATTATATTGAGAATTAGTATGATTCTCTGAACCAGTAGAGTTATTAAGCCCAAAATTGACACTGTCATTTTCACAAACAAGTTGTGTTCCTGAACTCGAAGCTGTATTAGATCCACCTCCTTGTACAACATTAGCATAACTACCACGCAACATGACTGATTTGTAAAAGAATCTTCAAACAAACAATTTCTAAATGTAAGATTGAAGTAAAAAATATGCAATCTCAATTACGGATCTGAATTTAGGAAATGAAACTAGAAACAAGATCAAAAAGATGAAACCTGTTAACTACTGCTTGATTTTAACGATGAAATCATGAACAAAAGCTCAATTCAATCGACAAAATGCAAGTAAATCGGCGATGAAGGTGAAAACTACGACGAAGAAGATAACGATGATGAAGAAGACGATGATCAGTCATTGTAGCTTTGATACCATATTAGCTTTACTATCTTCATATTTGTATGTGTTATGTAAGTATATACATAGAGATTGTATTGTGCAAAATGAAAGTAATTTACTGTATATATATTATTTTACTCATCCATCAACAATAATTTCTTGTTGGAAAAGGTTTTCAATTCTTCATTCTCATCGTATGCGAGTAAAAAATATATAGGTAGCTACAGTTTCGCCAAACTAGCAAAACGTAGGCTTGGGTTAAAAATGACAGATCGATGGCCGATGTTATCTTCCATCTTTTGATTAGGTGGCGCCCATCAATCTCCGTTAATCTCCATTAAGGCTAGATTCTCATATTCAAAGGTCAAGCTATTCTTATTTTTTGTACTATTTACCTTATGAAAGTTTAGTTTATCACATATGGTTTTACTTCAGATTTTTAATGCTAAGTGAATCCTATTTAGCTTAAATCAAATGTAATACAGAAAATACTGTTACTACTATTGCTCAAATCTAAAAATAATTTCATTTGGAAACTAATGAAAATACATACATAAGAGAATCTTTGTTTAACTCCAGACATGACATACTTTCTGGGTTTTGCAGTCACAACACTTCAGAGTTTAGATTTAGCGGAAAAAACACATTATAGTTTAGACAGTCGCACAAGGCTTGTGATCTACATATGTGCCTATATGCTTCAGTTTCAGCAGCACGAGAATTTATTGAAAAAAACAATCCAATTCTCAAAGACTATATTAGAACAGTAGAGTCACTTGATCATTCGAGAAGGTTATATGTATAGCGGTGCCACAAAGAAGAGCACAAGTGTATATTGAGAATTATTTCAATATTATTTAGGTTATTTATTCTAATATAAAAATAAACTAGTTTCATTACATGTGCACACTTTGCATGAATTCTAGTGCTTTTTTGTTCATTACCTGTACTGTACACTACAAGGTACATGCATGATAAAAAATAATATTTATTAACACAAGATGGGACACACGAGAGAATCAATTGTTTTATCATGAATGAAAAGTTTTAAAAATAAAGATTAGAGGTCTTGCTACATATAGGTACTGAATACTGATATTCAATCAAATAGGCATTATAGCAGTGAATTTTAGGTCACTTGGTCAAGCTCTAATATTAGCATTTTTGGTGCATATTAAGAGCGTGATGAATACGAGGATAGCAAAAAATGATGACGTTGAGTACTGCATGATCATGCTGCTCAAAATATATAATTCATGTAGCTAAATTGTATGATCCTGTCAAAAGTGGAAAAGTTAACAATAACTTTTAACTATGAATGGTAAATATTGCATACGCATGTTCATGATCACATTGTTTTGCTATTTTTAATTATTATATATAATGAATTAGGATTTATGTTTACTAAATAACATTTTTACTAAATATACGAAAAAAATAATATTGCTCGTAAATATATGAAAAATTTGCAAATTAGTTTATAAAATTAATTTTACTACATAATTAGAATATATAAAAAACTAGCAAACAAGTGTAAATTTAAAAATAAGAAAGAAAAAAATTATCAAGCTCAAAAAAACTCGCTCGACTAGAGTTTTTTATCCAGGCCGAAAAAGTGTTCGAACTCGAGCTTGATAATGATTTCGAGTCGAGTCCATTTTATCGAGTCGAGTTCGAGCCGACTCAGTTCGAATTAAAGTATTTATGGTATAAGAGTTATTGCGAGAATTAGCGCTAAATTCTCATGCATTTTCGTGCTGTGCCAGCTGATATCAGAGCAGGCTATATCCTGCCTATTCGGGTAATTGATTTTATATGGGAAAACTGGTTGCCAAAAAAGATCTTATTGAGGTTATGTCGAGTTTTACCGCGACTCTAAAGGTTTTGACATACAGTACCACTACGTTGACGAGTAAATTGAATAACAACAGCAAGCAACATAGTGATGAAAGAGAAGATCGGAATCGAGTCCCTCGAAGCAGGAAATATCATGTTGGTGAAAATTCTGGATCGAAGTAATCTGTATATTAATAATGATTATATATAAGAGGTTATTATACCATTATTTTTTGGTACTTTAGGGGTTGAAGAGTTTTTAAAGTGGCAGATTGTTAGTCCCAAAGTATCGTAGAAGGGGGGTTGAATATGATAACTACAATATTTTTCGATTCGTTTCAAGTTCTTCTTTAATTATACGGAATCAAAATAAACACGAAATAATTTGAGGAATATATCATTTTATTAATATAAACCTTGAGATTGCTACAATCTAATCCAAATATGTGATTAGCTATAATAAATTCAGCAGCACAACTTTGTGTTTTCAAGCTTAATAAATGTGGTTTTTAGTGGAGCTCTCTTAAAACACTTCTGTTAGTTGAGAAAGATAATCAAATGAATATAAATCCATTTGCTGCATTTGTAGTCTTCAAATCATCAGGACAGGTGGCACATTTTGAACCACTTAAATCCTTTAGAAATGCTGCAATTGTATTTCATAATAAACTTCCAAGTGCTAACTGGCGACCAGAAGGAAAGAGTTGGTATATTCCTAACTTGTAACCACAGGAGTGCTATTTTGCCTTAGAATATTTGCTAAGGTTTGTAACCTGCGACCACAATGACCCACAAGTTGCCTTAGACATTTTTGCTATCTTCTAACCTGCGACCATGCTAACCTGCGACCACAAGGCATAAAGAGTGTCTTAGAAGATTTCCTTAACTTGTAACCTACGACCACATAGTCCACAGATTTCCTTAGCAATTTTTTCTATCTTCTAACCTGCGACCATGCTAACCTGCGACCACAAGGCCTAAAGATTACCTTAGAATAATTTCTCCCATTTCTCCAATAGTTGTATCAAAAACATTTCTCCTGTTTAACCGAATTAATTCTTTTCTGATATGTTGATGCTTTGTGCACTAGTCTGGTTCACAAAAAACTAACATGAACTGATTTAATTCAATTTCCTTGACAATTCTGAATTGATACATCTTGGTTGTTTATTCATTGCTTCAATCATTGAACCCCTGATCTCCAATACTTCAAATCAAATCATTTCACCGACACTGAAAGTCCTTTGACATCTTATTCTTCATGGAGGCTTGAACATATTAATGGACTTCTTCCCATGACCTGGTTACGGACTTAGATAGCATTAATTCCATCTTTTGATTCTTTGTATTTATCAAGTCTTCATCTTTAGGAATCCTGTGCTTCACATTTTAATTTTATTTATCTATTTTTATTTCATGTTGAGTTATAATTCCTCGATTACATATTACGTTACAGTATGTTTTATAATCTCCCCCTATTTGATTGTTAAAGTTCGACAAGCAAATCCCTAAGGATAACTCAATTGAAAATATGAAAAAGTGCAACCTCAAAATAGATTTCTTAAATTATAAATTACAAAGAAGTGTTCCCCTAGCCTGAACAGATAATCTATGTGTTCTTTGTTTTTGTCTTTTTCAGCTTCATGCCTTGACTACCTTCTCCTTCTTGAGTGGATTGAGTCTGAATAGATTTTATCTTGGTAGCTTTCTTTCCGGGATCTGTTGATTTTGTTGAGTCTGGAAGAGATGACCCTTTACTTCTATCCAGAAGGTCATTCAGTCTAGCTTGGACCAAATCACGAGCTTCTATTTCAAGTGCATTAATGGGAGGTGGATTATTCAGTTCATTAAGCATCAACTGAAGATATCTGACTTTGGAGTGGGAATGAGTTCAAACTACATAGTAGATCTTTTTTCCATTATGAAGATTGTTATCCTTTTAAGATGTCATCGTACTCTCTTAGTGTCGTTGATCGATTCTTCTTCCACTACCTCATTAAGTATCTGTATAATAGGAATTAAAGCAACCTTGTCTGCTTTACATGTAGAAAGTTTAACATCCATCAAGGCTTATTGTATTGCTTCTGATCCTCTTGTTCTGAAATAATTGATCTTAATCTTCGTTTTGTTAATCTCAAAGACTAGATCCCCTTCGATATCAGTGCTGATGATAGGTTCACTATCTTTTAGAAGATCAATTTCTGCCTCTCCATTTATAAATACCATCTCATTATAAGCTCTGGTTAGCTTCTTCATGTCCCTCTCTGAATCCATGATCATCTTATCATTGAGCCTATAAGCATATAGAACTTCAGCAGCTTTTGTGTCTGCTTCAGACCTCTTGACTCCTGGTGCTTCCAGTTTTGCTCTTTTGCTCCTGAGTTGACTTTCTAGAAAAGTGAGTTATAGAAAATGAATGGATCTTACATGTTGATCAGACATGGTGATGTTCTGCATCCTGCCATCTGCAAATACCTTGATCACAAATGGATAAAGAAATTCTTGAGGAGACACATCCATCATCATCTTCTGAAGATTGTCTCTAAAGTATTCATTCTCATTCGATTTCAACCATGGAATCTTCGATGCAAGGATAAACAGTTCAACAATGTTTAGTTTCTTCAGGACACTTGTGGAGATCTTCATTTGTAGTCCATCAATGTGATTAACAATGATTTTCTATCCATTATTTAGTATATTGACAATGGTTCTAGTGATTATTCTATTGAACTGATGAATATTGTCATAATCTTCTCTGTATTTCTCCACAATGTTCAGAAGATTCCTGTTGCCAGGGTCTAAATTATGATAGACTTCAGATTTGTCCATTTTCCTTTTTAATTCATCCCATTCACTTCCTCTCCTGTTTGTCCAAAGATATGATTCTCTTGCTTCTCTGGCTTCCCTTCTCTGGACAGCTCTTTGAACTCTTGCTCTTGATCTTTCTATCTCTCCTTGAATTTCTTCATAAGAACGATTGAATTTTTTCGGCAATCCGTAGAACAGACAATCATCTGAGAAGGAATCTTCATCTTCATATTCCTTGTCCTCAGAGATAATCTTTCTCTCCTCCGTTACCACTTCTTCAAATCTGGGTTTATACCCCTTAGGAACATCACTCTCATCTATCTCTCTTTCCTCCAGCTCATACTATGAGAATAGGGGCCTTAGAGCATATATCTCTGATAGAAGATTCATCTGAGATTTAATGACTTGGCTCAGATGATCTTGTTTTGATGTTGATTGCTCCCCCTGAGATGTAGATCAAGAGAGGGATCTCTAGAGTATATAGTTCTAAAACAGACACTTGCTTACTAACTGAGGTTTTTGGACCAGTACTGGCGAGAGCTATTTCAGAGGAGACAGGGATTGGCGCTTTCTTGCTAACTGAGATCTTTGGATCAATATTGGCAATTGTCTTTCCCTTCCCTGACTTTGAGAGAGATTGCTCCACAATTCCTGTAAACTAGCAAATGACGCTTGTTGAAGTTCAAGTTGTTCGGAAAGCCATGTAATCTGGTGATCCCTGATAGATAGTTCATCCTTGAGATATTGATCCTTCAGAGCCAGTTGTTCTTTGAGATAGCTATCTCTGAATGCCAAATGCTCTTCAAGATAAAATTTTGTTACATATTGTGACATGTCTATAGGTAAAGTTTGGGAGTTAGGTGTCTCACGGGCTTCTCGCAGTGTTTTACTCAACACTCTGTCACTCGGGTTAGGGGTAGGTGTTTCACTCATCCTCATGGATACACTCTGCTCATAGCTCCGAGATCCAGAAGATGTACCTGCAAGAAACACTGGAGCCATCCTTAAGGAGGTCAACAATGGTGAAATGGGAGTTCAAGATTCCCGATCCTTGTTCAAGACAATTTGCATGTCATCATGAGACGACTGGTCCAGAGTTAGAATCTCTGGGACGACCACTGGGGCTGTCATATTTGGCATCTGTTTCTTAGCTTCCTCTAGTGTCGGTGAAGACACTTTCCCCGTAGGCTCACCAGTTGAATCTGGTTCATCTCCAGATGCATCCAGATTTATTAGTCCTTAGGAGGTAAGTGTTGTGCTAGATGTGGCAACAATTACAACACTCTCTCCTAACACCTGTGAAGGCAGTTGATCCATTGAAGGACCTTGAACATGATATTCTAACCATAAAATGGTTGAATGCCCTGTTACCATCAATTCATCCTCACCAAATAACCCTCTACTAATCAACTCATTTAAAGCTTCGAGAGCTTGAAGATTGGAGAGTGTGTATGACTCAGTACAAGATGCCGCGACCGACGAGAAAATTTTAATAGACCCACCTTGTTGAGAAGATGGATCCAGTAATTGTTTATCTGCCTTTTCATCCATTGTATCCTTTTGGGAAGATATGTGGGAGGTTACAGTTGTCTCAGTGGGGGTACTACTTTGCTTCTTTGGAGACAGAGTTGTGGGTTCACTCATAGTACCTTCCTTGTTTGTTATATCAAGTGCAGTTTCCCTCTATACTCATGGGATCCTTATACTCCAGGGATTGGGCTAAGAGAGTTTAAGTTGTAATTATTGGCTCTAGAGAGTGGTTATGAATTTGAGGGAAAAAAAATTCACTGCCTCCTATAACTATTTGTTCTTGGACAAGTTGTGTGTGAAATTCACCAAAGTGAAATGAATCAATATCAACCAGATCATCAAAAGTAGTACTCATAGAAGATTCATTCATACTTGTGAAGTCTGGCCTGTAAACATTTGTCTCTGATTGTGTGGGATCAGCTTCTTCTTTTTGTTCAGCAGCTTCAGGCTGAGGAACCTCTTCTGGCTGTTCAGCAATAACATGTTCTTGGTCAACAATCATAGGTTGAGCTTCAGGGTTAGGCTATGGATCTGCTTCATTTTCAGCTTTAGCTTTTGCTTCATCCTCATTCACAACATTAGGTTCTTGATCATCTTCAGACTCTGAGACAGGTTCTGGAGCAATGGAGTCGAAGTACTCTTGCATGAAGTCTGTCACATGAATGGGGTTGTTATTGGCATAGGGAGTCTTTCTGAGCGGGTAACCACCAATTTTGAGGACAAGACTTGAGAAAATTCCAAGTTATCACTGTGAACCAAGCATTTCTGATCTTCAGTCAGCTTACCATTAAGAACAATCTGAAGCAACCTGACATACAAGATATGATCCTATTTCTGAGCTTGATTCTCCAGGATCTTTGTCATGAATAGACGTCCAAATTGATTCGAAGATTATTGGAAATAGCTACTCTAACTTCCTGATTGAACTGTGCTAGTCCATGAAATCCAGCGATCTAAGGAGACTGACAGAAGGACAAAATACTAAAGAACAAGTTCCAGGGTTTGGGTAGATGACTTTTGTTGAAGTACTTTGGAAGTGTGTCATTGGGCATGATGCTCTTGATGGCTCTGAAGAAGCTGTACAGTTCCCATTTTCGTGGTAATTTATCGAAATTATCCCGAGGAAGATGAAGATAATGATTGAGATCATCCTCAATGATTTGAATTATTTCATCACCAATGTAGAATGAGAAACCTAGAATGTCGTGATCTGATATGTCTTCATATGTATTGTGTATGTATCTGAGGAGCTCAACATTCAAATGGACATTGGTAACTAAAGCATAGTGAATAATCGAGTGCCCATTTAGAAAACGAATCCATTTTTCAAAATCACCTAAATGAGCTGGATTACGATTTATAACCGAGACATAATTTGTTTTTAGTATTTTAATATTATCCACCATTTTTTAAAAGAACTGAGAATAAAATTTCAATCGTTAATTAAATTAATTGTGCACAAAAATTAAAACAAATAAATAATATCCAACACATAAATTATTAAAGAACATAATTGTAATTAAAACACTAGAGAGCAAATAAGCCAAATAACCAATTATATCAATTGGCCAAACAGTGCCTTAGACCTTTGCAAAGCACAAGTTGAGATCTCTCTGATTATACGGTGAAAACACAGGTTTTTTCAGTAAAAAAAAGTGCAATTCCTGGGCTATAATAATCAGAGATCAAAGTAAAATTTAGCATAGTTTGGGTACAAAATTAATCAATTAAAATATTGTTCCTTGTTCTCTCTCGCGACTGTATAGAATGTGTGTATAATAAGGAATGAGAACAAAGGAGCCCGTTTATATATACACACAAAACATACAAAAAATGGTTAAGTGCTAACTTGCGACTATAGGGGATCTGAAGGTCGCAAGTTGGGAGATAGAAATCTTCTTGAAGCAGTAACTTGCGACTACAGTTGTTCGTAAGGTCGCAAGTTAGGAGATGGGGAATTAAGCTTAAGTTATAACTTGCGACTACAAGCAATTAGTAGGTCGCAAGTTACAAATTAAAACAGAAGAAAACAACAGCTAACTTGTGACTACTCTGTAGAACAATTAAAAAAACATAAAATCAAAGTATTTGTCCTCTAGTCGCAAGTTAGAGAGTTACAACACTTGAACAAATTATTATTTTTTTATTTACATACCCTATTTTTTAAACAATTCGTTAATTTTTTTCATAAAAGAAAAAGATTAATGAATTCAAAACAAATATTGTGGTCCAAAATAAAATATCAAATGAATGAATTCTTTAAATATAGATTTATTTAAAATTCATTACATTGATAATTCATAATTTTATTCATAATTAAAATAATTATCATCATTAATTTGATAATAATTATATTTTTATGAAATAAATTATGCTGCTTATTACTACTTAACTTTAATGAACCTCTTTAAATATCAAGTAATTTAAAGTCCACTAAAATTAATAAATTACAACTTTGATTATTAAAATTGAAGTTATTATCATTGAATTGATTAAGTTTCAATTAATTGAATCAAAATTATGCTTCTGTATTTTACTCATAACTTAACCAACTATGATTACATTATTTTCAAACAATTTATCAATATAAATGTGCTCAAATATTTATCCACTAGATGCAAGCACACAAATATTTGAAATACGAGAAATAAATAATGACACATACATTCACCATGTTCTTAAAATTTTAAAATTAAATAACAAGTGAATTTATCCAAGGCAAATTGCAGATATTGACTTCTAATTATTAATTAAAAGAGTGAACATCCCAAGTTTCAGCTAACCAACCTTAGAGAAAGTGTTTTCTCAAGTAATTTTTTGAGATGTCTGTAATTTGATCCTCTTTGGGTACAAAATGTAATTCCACAGGCCGCCATTGGTGACATGCTCTCTCATAAAGTGATACCTTGATTTAAGACTGCTTTGTGTATGAGGTGCTGAACTGGGTTGTTGGAGATTGCTATGGCACTAGTATTATTGCAGGAATGTGGAATCTTTGACATTCAACAGACCCTAATCCCCGAGTTGGTTCCTCATCAACAAGACTTTGAGCACAACAGCTTCAGCAGATACGTATTCAGCTTCAGCAGTTGATGTGGATATGAGTGTTGCTTCTTGCTATTCCAGGGATACCAACCTTCTTCCAAGAAAACTGACAGCTTCCTGGAGTACTTTTCCGATCAATCTTACAACTGCAAAATCTGAATCTGTATAGCCAACTAGGTTAAAACCTGTACCTGTAGTGGTACCAAATACCAAGATTTGGAGTCCCTTTAAGATACCTAAAAATCTTTTTAAATAGCTACAAGATGAGACTCTTTAGGATCAGCATGAAATCTAGCACATAAGCATTTACAAACATAAATCTAGCCTACTTGCTGTAAGATAGAGTAACAAGCCATCATACCTCTATAGCGTGTGATGTCAACTTTCTTACAAGTTTTGTCCTGATAAGCTTAGAGGCTGTTGGCATTGGAGTCTTTGCCGGAGTGAATCTTCTAGATTGTACTTCTTGAGAAGTTCTCTGATGTACTGGATTGACAGATGAATATACCATCTTTCCTTTGACTCACTTGCAATCCAAGAAAGCAGTTCAACTCTCCCATCATGTTCATTTCATACTTACTCTGCATTAGCTTAGAAAATCTCTTGCAAAGATCATCATTGATAGAGCCAAATATAAT